>NC_087151.1:13275000-13295000 GCF_035594125.1 Scylla paramamosain
CATTTTTCCACGTCTTTTCGTAGCGTCCAACCCTTCAGGAAGCAAACAGTTCACGCAGGGAAGCCACAGAACGCCCGACTTCTGATCTCTCTAAAATTTCTGATTGGGGCAGAGTAAACTTAGTATTGTTCAATGCCTCAAAAAACTCAGTTCGTCCATCTATCAACTCGACACAACCTTCCAGACAACTATTCCCTCTTCTTTAATGATGATCAAGTGTCCCCCTCTTCTACACTGAACATCCTCGACCTGTCCTTTACTTATAATCTAAACTGGAAACTTCACATCTCATCTCTATCTAGAACAGCTTCTATGAAGTTAGGTGTTCTGAGACGTCTCCGCCAGTTTTTCTCATCCTTTCAGCTGCTAACTCTGTACAGGAGCCTTATCCGTCCATGTATGGAGTATGCTTCACATGTTTCGGCGGGTTCCACTCATACCACTCTTCTAGACAGGGTGGAATCAAAAGTTCTTCGTTTTATCAACTCCTCTCGTCTAACTGACTCTTCAACCTCTTTCTCATCGCCGCAGGGATGCATCTCTTGCCATCTTCTACCGTTTTCTTCATGCTAACTGCTTATCTTTTTAACTGCATGCCTGCCTTCCTCCCGCAGCCTCGCTGCTCAAGTCTTTCTTCTTTCTCTTACCCCTATTCTGTCCACTTCTCTAATGCAAGAGTTAACCAGTATTCTCAATCATTCATGTCTTTCTCTGGTAAACTCTGGAACTCCCTGCCTGCTTCTGTATGCACCTTCCTATGACTTGAAGTCTTTCAAGAGGGAGGTTTCAAGATTTTTGCTGCCCTTGGGCGGTGTCCCTCCTAAATAAACAAAAGAGGCGTTTTACTGCTTGTTATTGTTGTTGTTATTATTATTATTATTATTATTATTATTATTATTATTATTATTATTATTATTATTATTATTTATTACTATTATTATTATTATTACCATTATAATCATTAGCACCGTCATATCCCCGTCATAATTGCTCTAATCTGCTGCAGGGCACCTCACGCTCAGGATCTAAAGATGCTGCTCACCCTGAGGAAGATTGACCAACAAACAGTGGCTTGTACTGCACTGCTTTGATGCACGCACGGCACAAGCCCCGCGCAGCACTCACTGTTCAGTAAAGGCCAACATGCACCACAAGCTGTTGTGTCGATTGTGCATTTATGTGATCAACTGACGGGACCATCTTCTCTACTGAACGACGAATATTTTAGAAAGTTATCGAAGTGCTGGGGGAAATGCTGCGCCGAGGAACACACTGGACCTTCGCACACAAGCGCGGGTGATAATGTTTGTATAACATTTGCCGCAGCTCAACTCTCACACAAGGTATTTCATTTTTGCCTGACACCTTCAGAGTATCAGAGACTGTAAAACTCGTACGTGCATCAGAACTTTATAAAACAAATAATGAGGAAATTATGTGGAGTGTAGACGAGAGAACCGTTCTGAAACATTTATGCCACTTTAAATATGGTTATGTGCAGCAGTTATTTAATCGTTATTTAAATCATAACATGGTTTGAAAAACATCTCCTGCTGTAATGAGATAATGGATGAAACAGAGATGGATGCGCTAAGGAAAGTTTTGGTGGCACGGCCCGATGGTTTTCCTGGCTTGGGGCTGTGCTGTCATCACCTGCACTCCACCTTAGAATGTTACACTCGAGAATGCCTACTCATCTGCCTCAATTCCCTCATTGTTCAACCTTACATGGTGGTAATGAGGCAGCACAAGTTAGTGAGGTAGTGAAGGATGTAGTGAAGGGGAAATAGAACACGGGTCGCTGGTGTGTTGGCGGGGCGAGTGATGACACGTAAGGATGAATAATAGTATGGAAGCGTTACACTTGTTTATATGGTGACATTCTTGGTGCGGGTCGGCGCTGATTGATTGCACGAGAAAACCAGCGTTCTCTGTGCACGCACCCTTAGACAAACACTCCGAGCATCGCTAACATTCTGTACTTCACCAAACACATCACTGCCCTTCACTAAACACTTCATTCCACAGCCGCACACAGCGGGCACTGACTTGTACTAGCTGATCTGCGGCGACTAGTGAGGCGACTTGTGGCGGTGTTCGCTTAGCGATTCCTCGTGGCGGAGTCAGACTGGTATTCCTACGAGATAGTGTTATAGTAATATCCCGCACGCCGCTAACATTCCGCACTTCACCAAACACTTCATTCCACAGCCGCACACGGCGGACACTGACTTCTACATGCTGGTCTGTGGCGCCTACTGAGGGGTCTTCGCTTGCCTCTCGCTGCTGGCGTGCAGGCCTCTCCCCAAACACACGGGTCTGCGATCCCGTTTGGCGTGCATCAGCCTGGGCCAGGCTGACCTGGTCCTCCTCCTCACAGTCCGTCGCCTCCCCAAACACGGTGGTACACAGCCGCTCGAAACTACCAACTCTTCTTGGCCTCGGCCGGCGACGTTCCCTTCGCCGTTTTTCTCGCGGCTTAGACTCTGCACGCTCCCCGAACGCCTTATTCCACAGTCGCACGTAGCGGTCGCCTACTACCCGTGGATTGGTCTGCGGGCTCATCTCGGCGGTCTGGCTTTCCTGCACGACGCCGTCGGTCAACGTTCTGTTTGCTTCGTATTTTTCTGAGACATCGTCAGCCTTGCAGTCTGTCTCGTCTGGCGGTAGCGTGGCCTCTGCCTCCGAGCACAGGGGCCCAAAGGGGCTAGCAGGCACCAGCCACTCCTTGGGGTCTGGCAGGGGCGGGGGGCGTTGCCTCTGGCGCCGAGCACAGGGCCCCGGGTGGGCTGGCGGGCACCAGCCATTCCCCGGAGTCTGGCATCGGCCCGTACATTTCCTCCACCAGGAGCTTCAGCCTGGCCTGAGAGGGCTCGTACTCTCCCAGAGGGAAGGTGCACTCCGGGACTGGTGGGCTCGATAGCCGCTTGTGTCCCACCGGGTAAATGGGCGGGGGTGGAGGGGTGGGCACGGGCGAGGTCTGCGCCACCACCAGGAAGGCTTTCTCCACCTTCCCGCCAACCTTCACCTCGAAGGGCACTTTGAGCAGCTTCTCGGCAGTGCCGCACACTAGGTGGCCCACCTCCACCTGGGCCCGCGTCCGGAGGGTGCGCCGCGCGTACAGCCGGATCTCCAGCTTGCTGCTGCGGCCCTTCACGCGGAAGGTGGGCGCCTTTCCGCTGGCAAACCTCTGGACGAGTGTTATCTTGCCACCCTTGCGAGTGGCGTGCACGCCGTCACGCAGCGGCTCCATGGCCAGAGGCACGTGCAGCAGAGGCGTGTGCCACCAGCCCTTGTAGGACACCGTCAGCTTGGTGGGGGTGCGGGCGTCCTCTTTGTTGAGGACAGCCACGCGAAGAATTTCCAGACAAGCCTTCATAATTGTTTTTGAGATGAAAATCAATTCGATCGGAAAATGAAGAAAGTGATACACCGAGTGACGGAGACACTTCACGATGACTGGAAGGTAATCAGGCAAACACCTCGGAGATCAAGAGTAACGCAGCGGCGGTGAGGGAGGACGCAGGATGTTCAAATCTACATCTACGTCTACATCTACCTTCTTAAAAACACTTCCTTGATTCGCTTGCGTCACACTTCATCTACAATCTCATCACTCCATCGTGTTCCGGAGACTTTGCTTTATAGCGTGAAACTGTTTAGTGTTGCTCAAGACACCGCTGCAAATGACAAAGATATGGAAAAAAGAAGTATGAACACTTCAAATAGAGAGAGAGAGAGAGAGAGAGAGAGAGAGAGAGAGAGAGAGAGAGAGAGAGAGAGAGAGAGTAGAACGAGGAGACACTCTGGATCTGCTGCCACACTCCATATCTTGACGAGAGGCCCGAGCACCCACACCACTCTCTCTCTCTCTCTCTCTCTCTCTCTCTCTCTCTCTCTCTCTCTCTCTCTCTCTCTCTCTCTCTCTGTCGTCCCTTCCCTCTTACACTGAAGTACCTACACATAGACAGGGCGTGTCCAATCGACCATCGAGCAGCAGCGCCCCTCAGCCAGCCGCCGATAGCTGCTGAGGACGTAAGGTGGCCCTGTCATTTTTAACCTCTGATCAAATGACCGATCCTTGTCTGGAGTGGATCTCCGTTTATCTCCCATCATCCTCGTCGAGTTTTATATAGATGGCCAATGGGACTAAAAGGAGTCCACCTTTCAAAGCTACATTCACTACTCTTAACTCACAGAGGACCCATGCGCATACAAACAACAACAACAACAACAAAAACAACGACGACCACGACCACGACGACAACAACAACAACAACAACAACAACAACAACAACAACAACAACAACGAGAGCAGCAGCAGCAACAGCAACAACAACAACAACAACAACAACAACAACAACAACAACAACAACAACAACAACAACAACAATAATAACAACAACAACAATAACAAAACTGTAAGCACGCACTCAGGCAGGGTAAGAAAAAAATAAATTCTATTCATAAGAGCATGCACGCTCACATGCAGAGAGAGAGAGAGAGAGAGAGAGAGAGAGAGAGAGAGAGAGAGAGAGAGAGAGAGAGGAGAGAGAGAGAGAGAGAGAGAGATCACATACGGACACGAACAGGCAAACAGACATATTGACAGACAAGCAGACGGGCAGACAAACAGACAAACACAAAGATATATTTTAAGAATAAGAGAATTAGGAAGACAAGAAAAACGAGATAATTTAATTGAAGTTGAAGGAGAATCAGAACCGGAAAGATGGAAGAGAGAAAGGAGAAAAAAAAGATGAAGAGAAGGAGAAAGAAATATAGTCGGCAGAGGAGATTAAAGAAACGAAAATGGGTAAGCTTCTCTTCCATTCCCCCGTCCCTCATGCTTCGTGGCTGCTATCCTGCCTTCATAATAATCCCCCGTTCTGACCGACTAATTACTACTGTGTTTCTGGCCGTCAACCAATGCTGGGGTAGGTTGAGCTGGGTCAGGAAAGATAAGGCGAGGGCTCAGCAGCGTCAGGCGGCAGTTTGTGTTGCTAAGTCTGGTTTAAGAGGCCGTGAGATTTATCATGCAAAGTGCTGCGAAGGTGCATGGCGGTGTGGCAAAGTCCGACTGGAGTTGGTTCGTTTTGCATCGGCGGAAATTAAAAGGAAGGAGGAAGTTTGTTTTTCCGATTAGTCTTGGTTCAGTTTTGTTCACTTCTATTTCCGTAACGTTTAATTACATTATATATGGAGCGCGGACACACACACACACACACACACACACACACACACACACACACACACACTAATTAATAGGAAAAAAGCAGTAAAGCTCACTGACTCCACACCCTCCACCCATTCACCCACCCACCGAACGACCCACCGACTCACCCACACACACACACATCCATCCACTCACCCAGCCAACCACAAACCCAACCCACTACACCCACCCATCCACCTCACTGACCCCACACCTTCCACCCACTCACCGACTCACCCACACACACACACACACACACATCCTTAACCAGCTATCCACACACCCACTCAACTACACTGACCCAGCCACCCTGACTGGAAGCCCTTATGACCTGAGTATCTTCCACCTCAGTACCAAATGACTACGGTCCCTCTCACCTACTGCCTCCTTCCCTTTCCTGGCCTCCGTCGAGAGAGAGAGAGAGGCGGAGATACATCAAGAGGACGGTTAGCACGCTGGTTATTGCCTCAGTAAGCCATTAGTTATTGTGACCGTGACCCCTCTGTATTATGCGGAGTGACCTCACCGAGCATTACCGCATCTTGTCACGACACATCCACCACCTTTACCACCACCACCACCACCACCATCACCACCTTCGCCGCCTCCATTCTGGCTTTAACTCATACTCTACGACAGTGTCCTCTATTCCGCCTCGTTGGTAACAATGATGCCGTATGAGTATGGTTGGGTGCGCAGGGATGTGCATGGCTGGCTGGACTGCTGTGGGGCGGGGTAAATGTGAGCGTAGGGATGTGAGGAGATGACAGAGGCCGGGTGGTGTTATGGTTAAGGGGGAGGATGAGTCGCGCGGATATGAGTGAGTCAGTGGCGTGTGAGTGGAGGAATGACATGCCTTTGTGAATGCGAGTCACCATCGGTTCGGAACCCTTAAAGCTGCGTCTCTATTCCCAATAACGGGACAGGCGTGCTCTTCTCTCTCCCTCCTCCCCTCCTCCCTCAGGAATACACAACTCTCTGCCTCCCTCTGCACACAGGCACATGCGACTTCCTCTGCACTGCCGTAATATTAGTCCCTGTCCTATTATTAAAGTACTAAAGCGACGAGTATTGCATCAAAGCGAAGAGAAACAATAGCGCTCCCGTCACTGAAAAAGCGCCGCCGGGGCCACCGACCGGGCGAGGAAACATGACGACTAAACAATTCTGGTGTAATCTAAAATACGTAACATGATGCATCGTTTCCTTGAAGAGCACATGCACGAGGCGGAGAAAGCGTGCATTTTGACGATAAACTGCCCCGTGCACTCTGAAAAATTGTCACTTATACCCTATTACCCCTTAAAAATTGTCACTTTCACCCTATTACCCTTTATGAAATTGTCACCTATGCCTTGTCCCCTCCCCAAAAAATCCTACTTACACCCTTTGAAAAATTGCCACTTACACCCTATTACCCTTTAAAAAAAATGTCACTTTCATCCTAGTACTCTTTATAAAGTAAAAATATAAAGGTCTTTTCGATCAAAGTAAACTATAACATTAAAGGAGGCTGCTTTTATTTTCTGCTAGACTATAATGGAGAATATTGTCGTCCTCCTAGAATACCTCTATAATTTCCTCCTTTTTTATTATCCAGCTACAATTCTTTAGCACAGACTATTTTTTCCCTCTTTTTTATTATCCAGGTGTAATTCTTTAGCTTAAAGTTGTCTCAAGGGAAGTAGTGGATGAGCAGAAACGCTCTCCTTGATCCTGTTCCCTTCTTGTTGTGTTCGTCATACAAACAAAGAATGAAACCTCGCGAGTCTTTCACTTCCCGGAGCACTAAAGATTGAGATGTATGTCTGCTGGCACGTACACCTGTTATTGTCATGCTTTTTGTGCGTGTGATGTGTGTGTGTGTGTGTGTGTGTGTGTGTGTGTGTGTGTGTGTGTGTGTGTGTGTGTGTGTGTGTGTGTGTGTGTGTGTGTGTGTGTGAATATTGTGTTTCAGTGCTTTGTAAGTAAGCTTGTAATACACGTAATTTAAACACCAAAATACTACATGATTTAATTTGTTTCTTGCATATTTCGTTATAGCCAATTGATGCTGTGTGGCCTTGTGATCCTCAAGGCCACGATGAATGTGACACACACACACACACACACACACACACACACACACACACACACACACACACACACACACACACACACACACACACAGCACGTCGTGTAGTGGTCAGCACGCTCGGCTCACAACCGAGAGGGCCCAGGTTGAATGCCAGGAGCAGTGAGGCAAATGGGCGAGCCTCTTAATAAGTAGCCCATGTTCACTTAGCAGCAAGTAGGTACGGGATGTAACACGAGAGGTTGTAGCCTTGCTGTCCCGGTGTGTGGTGTGTGAGTGGTCTCAGTCCTATCCAAAAACCATAAGTGACACACACACACACACACACACACACACTTTAACAAGGCGACTGATTAACTATCTAGATAAAAATAATGGTAACGATAACATTACAGGGCAATGATAAGCTGTGCTCTCGCTCTCAGTCACTGAAGGGATGATGTATTCGCTCCCAGTGTATCACCGAGGGAGCCACGCAACGGAGGCTCCGCAGTCCAGGCCCCGCAGCACACTCACACACAGGGTATGCATCACCTGGGCAGTGATTCGCCGAAAAGCTGAGTAACAACGTCAATATGTCACCCACGAAAAAAAAAAAAGAGTAAATTTAAACACCGGTGTGTGAGGTGTGTGGCGACAAGTCAGCGGCATTAATTCATTCCACGAATGCGTCAGTGTAAACGAGCCAGTCTGGAAAATAATCGCTCGCCAGCCACTCACTCTTAACAGAAATTTCTCAAAAAATATTGATCTGAGGGTCGGGAGGGGGCAGCGGCAGCTGGGCGGTGCTCGGCCAGGCTGGCGAGGGGGGGAGGAGGTAACGGCTCAACTAGTAATGAGTTTAATATACTTGCAAATTACATCATTAACACGTGAATGTGTGACTAACACTCTTTCATATTGACGTGCCATGTATCATACGTGCCATGTATCATGCTAGGTAGTAGGGCGAGGGATGAGGGACGACTGATACCTATCCCCGCGAAGAGAAACGAAAAGAAGACATAATAATGAGAAAAAGGAGATACGACACGCAGTAAAGAAGAGAGAGAGAGCCATAAAAGAAAATAGACAACAGTAAAAACAGGAAAGAGGAATAAGGCACAGGGATGAAACTATGTAAAAAGCGAATATAACCCAGGCTCGTGTGGAAGTCTGGGTGGAGACCGGGAAAGGAGGAAATATATTTACTGTAAAGAGGAATGCTGCGTCAGAAAATAAAAATTGCCAAGAGAACACAGGCACGAAGAAGTGAATGGAGAGAGAGAGAGAGAGAGAGAGAGAGAGAGAGAGAGAGAGAGAGAGAGAGAGAGAGAGAGAGAGAGAGAGAGAGAGTGTGTGTGTGTGTGTGTGTGTGTGTGTGTGTGTGTGTGTGTGTGTGTGTGTGTGTGTGTGTGTGTGTGTGTGTGTGTGTGAGCGGTTGATGGTATTGAGGGGAGGCACTGGAAAATTTGAAGGGAACAGTAAGGGGAGAGAGAGAGAAGGAGAGAGAGAGAGAGAGAAAAAAAAAAAAAAGGACAGACGTGATAGGTGAAGGTAAGAAGCGAAACTAATGAGGAGAGGAGGTGAAGGAGATGAAGGAGGTGGAGAGTTATAAGAAATGAAGGAGGAGGAGGAGGAGGAGGAATTGACCTTTATCGACGCGTAGGATCGTCTTGTCGAATTATTAAATTACTATCACTACTACTACTACTACTACTACTACTATTATTATTATTATTAAGCAACGTTGTGTTCACTGCGATAATGGCGATGCTCAGTGGAACAGCAATGTTGACAATTAAAGTGATGGTGATAGTGATGGTGGTATACATGTACGGGTTTGATTTAATTGCCTAATGATACTGCAACTTTTTGTTTTATTTTGTTTTTATCTTTTATTTTTATCGCACGGCACTTTTTTGCTTTCATGTTTTGGCTTTATGATCCCCATTGTCGAATTTTCATATTATTTGTCACTGTTATTACTGCTGTTCATGTTGTTGACGCTGCTACTTTTGTCACACACACACACACACACACACACACACACACACACACACACACACACACACACACACACAGACACACAAGAAGGGGAGGAATTAGATGAATAAAGGCGATGGAAGGATGACAACCACGGTGCAGGAGGAGGCGATGATGGTGGTGGTCTCAGGTGCAGTAACTTGTAAAAGACACTGGACGGAAAACGATAAGACGCCTAACAAGACAAAGAAGCAACAGGAGGAGGAGGAGGAGGAGGAGGAGAGGCGAGAAGTACAACCACGAGGGAGAGAGAAAAAAAAAAAAAAATCGATTAACACCACCAATGCCAACACCTTGAAGAACCAACCCCCTTGTTCGCAGACTTGACAGGGAAAATTTTAAAGAATGCAGCCATCATGTGATAAAATATTCCAAGGTAGGGAGGGAGGGCGAATGAAACAAATGAGCGTTCACGATTTAAATATGGAAAGACAGTTATGGTCAGAGCAATTATGGGCTGAGTGATGTTAATCGTGGCACTTCGAGTTCTGGGGAGAGGATAGAGCGGTCAGAGAGAGAGAGAGAGAGAGAGAGAGAGAGAGAGAGAGAGAGAGAGAGAGAGAGAGAGAGAGAGAGAGAGAGAGAGAGAGAGTGACGTGATAGGAGTATGGCATGAAGGTTCTTGTAATTAAGCACACCATTGATATTAAAAAGTTTGCACGTATTTTGATTATCTTGCATTAGATATTCATTGCTGGCAGGGAACACGGCGCCAAATGGACTGATTTTTCTTTTTTCTCCATATGGTTACAGCTCCACAAACTGTCTCCATTTCTGGGCCGTGGGGGTTGTCGGAGAATCGATCCACTATGTAAAAGGAAAATAAATAAATTAATAAATAGATAGTAATAACAACAACAATAACAAAAACAACAAAAAACGACAATAACAAAAACAACAAAAAACGACAACAACAACAACAATAATAATAATAATAATGATGATAATAGTAATAATAATAATAATAATAACAATAGATAAGATAAAAAAAAAAGAAAGGTAAGAAGAGAAAAATTCAGAAGTGTTGGCACGCGAAGCCGCCCGCCCAGCAGACAGCAGCAGTCACGCAAGTCATACCGGAGTTCATGTATGTATGAACTCCACAAACGGGTCAAAACAGTGACGTGCACACCCTTAATTCGCTGAAACAAATGAACATTCCAGAGCTGGTCACCGCGAACACAAATACACTTCCACACACACACAAATTCACAAACTTAAACCCATACCTTCCACGGTCACAATTCACAAATTGTTTGACGCTCGGTACCGAAAAGGCAAACCAATTTCTACTTTTAACTATATAGAAATATTCAAAACGTTGTACGTAAGGCTAAATAAACCGTTACTGTAGCAAAAACAATTTGTGTTTACGATACTAAATATCAGTATTCAGTTTCAACTAATCAAATGTGAGGAATCAGTAAGAAACATAACAGTGGTAGGCTGTGGCGTTGACTGCCGTGCTGTTGCTAAGGCTGCTCGCTCTTAACCAAATGACTTGGTGGGAAAGGTGGCAGTCAGATGACACACCTGGCAGCCAGTGGCGCCAGTAGTGGCCTCGACCACGTAGGAAATTTACTGACTGATTTGCGTCTGCGATGTTATTTTCGCAATGCAATTCCCTGATGACTGCCGGAAACGCAAATTCGTCAACAAAAACCATACTTCCGCAACTGAGGAATTTGTCATTTGCTGAAATGTTAGACGAAATTCCCAGCTCTGAAATATTATACTTTAAATAAGCGCAAAGAATATGAAGCATAACCACTCAATGCAAATACTGCAAATCTTGACTTCACAATGGCAAATGAATTTTGAAATTAATCAATGCTCAGAGTTCTTCTCTCACTTGGTTGGTGAAGTAAATTCCTCTGGTCTTCCGAAATTTACTACAAGACCGCATCTTCAAGGTCAGAGTAGGCGCTCCAATCTCATGGTCCTTTTTTACAAGGAGGGAGTGTCCTACAGGGCAGTGTACAGGGTACTCCAAGTCACCTTGTGTGGCCACGCCATTAACGACACAGTCTTCCCTGAAACATCCACTGCACACTCGGATGTGGATGATGATTTCTTTCCATCCAGCTGTTGCGTGCTCTAGTCACCTGAGGGGATGTCTCTCACGAGCTTCGCTTCTCTTGCGCGAAAACAATCACAATGCACTTTTCGGGGTAAGAGGTTCCTTTCACAATCCAGATCAGTACTTTTTATGGCAAGAGATTTCCACTGGCTAAGCAGGCTTGATTCTGGGTCATAATTTTTAAACAGTCTCCTTGCATAGATCATTCATTAAACCACTTTTAAAACGCCTATCTCTTTCTTCCTCGAGTGCTTTCTCTCCTTTCATAGCGAGCCGATCGCAGAATTCTTCTCTGATCAAATTATTCTTTGATATTCTGTAATCTAGAGTAGAGCAACCTTCTGTAAACTCGACTTCCAAATAGAGGGAATAAGGAAATATTCCTGAAGCCACGTATGGCAAAAACATCAAGAGGCTTAAATTCAAATTCTGCCCTCGACGTCAGACGAAGAGGGAAGAGAATCGTCACGGACTCGTCTACATTTTGGTTTCAGTTAGGCCCCATCTACCTGTGATGTGACGTCGGTCAAATAAACCGACGGGTACAGAACCTCACAATTTCTGGCGAGCCGCTAAAAGCGGGTGGAGCCGTTGACCGCTCTTGAAACCTTCCGCTGCCACATGGCGACTTTTTCCACCCACGGCAGGGCAATACGAGAAAAGTACCTGAAATTATATTGCCGAAGGTATAAATATAACATTTTTAACGTTGTAACTAATGACCACTGGAACAGATTTCCAGCACTTTTTAATTGGCTGAACACTACGCACAAAGAGCTTAAAGCCCTCACTAGAAATAAATGACCTGAGAAATCATTTTCATTAACTAACTAAACAAATAGTTGGTGAACTCAACCTAGACCGTAGCAACAATACCTGATTATTATTATTTCAATGCTTCTCCCCCTCTAAGGACCACCTCTCGTGGGTATCTACATATTATATCACTTTCCTCGAATTTCATTCTTTACAGTAGAACATTAATGTCCTCGTTCATTAAAAACTGCGTGGTGTTCCCTCCGCCACGCTTCCTGAGGGAGGGATGAGCAGGAAGGCGCCCTGCACTGCTGCGCCCTGTCCCGCAGCAAATAGGTAACTAGCACGTTGTTCAGTAAATGCCCTCAATAAAATTTCTCCAGGTATCTGCTCTTCTCGTGAAATAATATAAAACTTGAAATAATTAAAATAAAGTAATTTTTCTTTTTCCATAAATTTACCTGACAAACAAAAATAACACGAATCAGGCACATTAAAAACAAAAGAAAAAAACAAATAGATATTAAAACGTTCCAGACAAGAATACGCATTTACATTATTCACTGACCGTGCTCAGTAAAGTCTCTAAAGCTCCGTTTTTCTCGACATGCTTTGGTGTCACAATGTGCGGCCTTAAAAGTAAGAATTCTCTTGAAATGCTACATTTAGCTGAATAATTATTATTTTTTTTATTTTTTATTTATTTATTTATTTATTTTATTTTATTTTATTTTTTTGAGAGAGAGAGAGAGAGAGAGAGAGAGAGAGAGAGAGAGAGAGAGAGAGAGAGAGAGAGAGAGAGAGAGAGAAAGGTGCAGGGGAAGGGTAGGGGAGAGAGAGTGACGATAATATGGACACTTACGTATATGCGTAGATATGTATATCTATCCATATATATATATATATATATATATATATATATATATATATATATATATATATATATATATATATATATATATATATATATATATATATATATAGACACACACACACACACACACACACACACACACACACACACACACACACACACACACAGACACACAATTATTATTGTATGAGGCTCCTCCACACTCAAAACTAATAATAATAAAATAAAACACATTGGTACAATCCACCAACAATGACATTCAATACCAGATTAAGTTTCAGTCACCGATCATTCAATGAAACTCAATACAGTATGAAACTCGATCATGGCTTGCTGAATACAAGCGATGTTCAGTAGGATCAAAATTCAGCATCATGGGGTTTTGACCTGGACTTCGTTCACAACCATAGCTAAGGACAGACTACACATTATTTACATCGTGGAATAAATGTGGTAAAATAGAGTAAATTAAATAATATGTGATATAAGTGATGTGTACCTCTAGATATTCTCTCTCTCTCTCTCTCTCTCTCTCTCTCTCTCTCTCTCTCTCTCTCTGGTCTGCACCACATTTCACGCTTTGCTTCGTCGCTGAATCTAATCTTCACTTATCTTTTCCCTTCCTCCTCCTCCTCCTCCTCCTTCTCCTCCTCCTCCTCTCCCTCTTCTTGTTTCTCCGCCCTCCCCGTTCTCCTCTTCATCCACCGCCACCACCTCCTCTTTCTTCTGCTCTCCTCCTCCTCCTCCTCCAGTACTTTCCACCTGCTTACTTCTCACGTATCTCGTCTCTTTCCTGAGTTCTTCCTCCCCTCATCTCTCTCTCTCTCTCTCTCTCTCTCTGCTTGTGTTTCGTGCTACACCGACATAATAACACACTACGCAATGGCAGAAAGCGATAAATAAGCTCATCACAATATGGAATAAAGAACATGTATTATCGCAGTACCTTCCTCTTTTTTTCTCCTCCTTTTAACGTGGAAAACAAAATTCCATCACGCTCGAAGAAGGACAAGGGCGAAATTTTTCCTTTGTCCCCAAACTCTGTCCGTCAACCGCGTAAAACTACACCCAACGCGAGGAAAGAAATACGAGAGGATGATGAAAAAAAAAAAAAAAAAAAAAACTCACAGGAAAGACAGAGAGAGACGAAGAAAAAAAAAAAAACGTGGGAAAGAAAAGAAAAGAAGAAGGACGAGGAGGAGGAGGAAGAGGAGAAGTTTGAGGAGGTCAGGGACATCCTTGCGGCGGAGTAAACAAAGAAAACGAGGGACAGGAGTGAGTCGAGTCCTGGAATTTGGAGGGAGACGAGGAAGACTACGAAAACTGGGAGACGCCGCCTGGAGTGTGACACGAGTATTTTTTTCGAGGAGAGAAACACGAGGGATGAATAGGAAGAAGGATTAGGGAGAGGGAGAACAAAAAAATAAATACGATGGAATACACTGAAAGATAAGAAGCTTTAAGAAAATAGGAAAAGGAAAAGAAGAAGGTTATGTGTAAATAGAATGAAACTGAAGTAGAGGGTAAAATAAGATAAAAGAATGAAAGACAGAGAGAGAAAAGTGGGGGAGGAGGAAGGGAAGAAAGGACAAACCAAACCAAAATACATAAAAATAAACATCCACGTACAAATTACACAGACAAATACGCAGTAGTGAAATAGACAAACAAGATAATGAGAGATGCGGGAACCTGTAACAGAAACGAAGCGTGTTGGCAACGTAATGGAGGGAAGAAAGATTAGAAGGCTGAAGAGTCTGTTTGTGAGGAGACGTGAATGGCCTCGAGGTGGAAGGGAGATGCGGTGGCTGAATGGTTGATCAATGATATGGCGAATGACGAGAGAGAGAGAGAGAGAGAGAGAGAGAGAGAGAGAGAGAGAGAGAGAGAGAGAGAGAGAGAGAGAGAGAGAGAGAGAGAGAGAGAGAGAGAGAAAGTCTATAGGGTGGGGAACAGAGGACAAAATGAATGTAATAGATTGCACCTCATCATCACTACGAGTCTTCTCAAGTCAGCAAACACCAAAATTTATGAGCTCTCTCTCTCTCTCTCTCTCTCTCTCTCTCTCTCTCTCTCTCTCTCTCTCTCTCTCTCTCTCTCTCTCTCTCTCTCTCTCTCTCAAGTAATATAAATGCAGTGTTCATTTCGCTTATGGATGCCTTGGTGTGATAAAGGCATATTCTACTTAGGTCATGTAAGTAATGACAGCATGAAAGTATTAGCGCCGTGTGTGTGTGTGTGTGTGTGTGTGTGTGTGTGTGTGTGTGTGTGTGTTTAGCGATTGGTCTCTCCTGTTTACCTTTTCTCTCCATGACTCATTTCTTCTTCTAATAATTTCAAACACTACATCTGTTCCCAAACCATCCGTCCCCGCCGCTTCGCTTCCCCTATCCTCTTACCGCTGTTCATCTGATGGTTCTTATGCAGTCTTCCCTCCCTCGCACTTGTTTCTACTTGATGATCGTTGTCAATATCCTTTCATGTATCCAACCATTTCATCGCCTCATTTATTTATTTATTTATTTATTTATTTTTTCTGGCACGTAAAATTCAGTATCACTTTTCAGTATTAATGAAGAAAATCAAGGGTTTGTTTTCTCTCACTCCTGAAATCGTTATCATTTGTGCACTATCTGTTACGTTTCCATCCAGTTCCGCACTTCATTTATTTTTTCATTTGTTTATTTAATTTTTCATAGGCATCTAAAATTCAGTATCCTCTTTTCAATACTAACAGCGAAATCAGTGTTTTTCCTTCTTCCTCCTGGAATCGTAATTATTTTCGCACCATCTTTTGTCTACCCAGATCAACGCTTCATTTATTTATCTTATTTATTTATTCGATTAATTAATTATTTATTTATTTTATTTTATTTTTTGATAGGTACGTAAACTTCAGAACACCTTTTCAGTACTAATAGTGAAAATCAATGTCGTGTTCCTTCTCATTCTTGAAATTGTTACAATATCCGCTCCATCTTTTATGTACCCATCCAACCATCCAACATATCACTTTTATTTATTTTCGATTGACACGTAAAATTCAGCATCACCTACCAGTGCTAATAGCGAAGATCAGTATTTCGTTCCTTCGCTCTCCTGGAATCATTACTATTTCCACACCATCTTTCCTTTGACTACTAAAGAAACCGACAGAATAATGTTGCCTGGACGTTAACTAGCCGAGAGGCACCTAATATTCCGTGCCCCTTTCAATACTACTAGCGGAAATCATTGCTCTGTTCCTTCTCACTCCTGAATTCGTTACTAGAATTTTCGCAACAATATTTCTTTCCATCGACTGACAAAAATAATGTTGCCCGGACCTTAGTGCGAGCAAGTCATTTTCAGTTCATGCGGCGGCCGGTCCGGTGAGTTAGCCTGGTCATTACCCAACTCTTCCCGCACAACTTCTATAATATTTCCTAGCGCGAGACTCTAAGGACCCCAGAATTACCTCCTCAACTCCTTCTCTTCCTCTAAGTTACTCCAGGCATCCCAAGAGTTCCCTTGCTCCCTCAGTTCCCCAGAAATGACCATAGCGGCCCGTACTTTCATTCACAGTGATAGTCCTTTCATACATTAGTTTTTTTCCCCAGAATATCAGCCACGCAGAGACCAAGCCCTTAATTAGGCCTTCCATCTTTCAAAACCAAGGATCTCCAACCGAGCGAGCATCAGCCCTCTTCGATTTTTCACATCATCTCCCTCCATTGCATAATCAGTTTCGTGTATTTCTCTCACGCTGACATACCCAAACGTGATGGTTCTCCACCCGGCACACACAGACTTGACTCACGACTGCTGCATCCTGCAGGTAACAGTTAGATCACTACCGGAAAACACAAACACACCTCTACAGGAACAAGCATCGATGAGGAAACATCCATAAATCACGGTTCATAAATTTATAAATATTCATACCTAGATGTAAACATGTACAGACACGTACCGTCATTTACGGATATCCTGATTCCTCTAATTCCCACATCACAACACACACACACACACACACACACACACACACACACACACACACACACACACACACACACACACACACACACACTAGTTGATGGGGTGATTGCTGGATATGTCAGTTACGCCCTAAAGTCCCAGGTTGCCTTTTCCATCACAAAATCCCATGAATTTTTTGTAGTGTCGAGCAAACTGCTGATTTACCATGCGGCAGTCTGCTTGGAGCAGTGAAGTGCCCTTGTTTGGTTTGGATCAATGTGTTAAATCTTTCCAAAGTGTTCCCTTGAAAATAATAATCATCATAAGGTGTTTCGTATTACGCAGAAAGGCAGGTGTTGAAAACCCTGCAACAAACAGAGATAACCAAGAATATGTTGCACTCACAGAATGTCAACATCATTATCGAAGTCCATAACGGTCTTTTTTTCGTATATGAATGTTCAAAATAGATATAAAATCGGGATCAAACTGTTGCGACTTCCATCAAAGTCCAAGTAGTGACATTCAAACTCATACCAAGTTTCAATGGATCATTACAATATCCACCCCAGTTAAAAAGGGTCGGTGGGTCACGCGGAAAATATATAAATAAAACAAAAGTTGTTGGATACGATTGAACAGCATACATTATTTTTTACACTTACAGGGTTTCAGTAAGAAATATTGCGAAACTTTACCGCGGTCATTACTACAGTACACTGCACTAGCTACGAAATACGATAAATCATTAGATTTTATTTATGTTTTCTGAGAGACTTTATGAAAGCCTTAGCATTTACCTAAGGTAAGTCAATAAATAACTTAATAAAATTAATAAAAGGTAGAAAAAAAAGTAAATAAAGATACATAAATAAATAAGGTTTAAAGGCGGCCCTCGCACAGTAAGAGGCATTATGGATGTTAAAGAGTATGAACACCGTTCAGGGGCTCAGCGCTGGCAGGATCCCCTCAGAGCCAACCTCACCACGCTGCGGCGCCACAGCCTGGGACTGGCAGGGCACAATGTGAGGTAGCGGAAGGTGATAAAGAAAAGGTCACTTCCCCAGTACGTAGGACACAACACCCGGTGTATACCAGGTAGTGTACCTAAGGACTGCCAGATAACAGAGGCAAGAGTGTGAGGAGACTGTCGATTTGTTTCGTCTAGTCCCGAGGGATGGAATCCAAACTTAGTTGTGGACGCGCTAACCATTACGTAATGTATGCTGGACTGGGTCCTCGCCTGGCCAACTGTGAAGAGACATCCAAGTCTCCACGAATCTCTACATGTACGGAGGGCCGCGGCTGATATGTCTGATTCACACAGACACTAATGATGGCACTGGTTGTGATGGTAGGCGCTTCTCCATAGAAATCCTCGAAGCCAGTCCTGCATCTGGTGAACTGGTCTTGTCTTGTCTTGGCCTGACTAGGGGGAATACTCTTGGTCCCGCTTAGAGTTCCTTTGAGAGACTTCGGCACTTTCCTATAGGTGTGGAAGGTCTCTCCAAAGTCTAATAGTCTAATATTCTCTTATTAGACTTTGGGTTGCTCCATCAGTTTGAGTCACATAACAGGCTCTTGATACGCTCACAACACCATACACAGTAGTGTTTACAGGGTGTAAAGAAACACCGGATACACCTTTGATGTGAGTCCTCAGAAGACAGTGGAGTGTGTGACTGACTACTTTGTAGGTCACTGATCAATATCGTACGTATTATTCATGTTAAAACTTTTCAGTGTGATAAATTTGATTTGTGTTATCTAGACACTGATGCCCCGTTTTGTTAGCGCCACGTGTCACAAACTGTTGTTTTACTGCGTTCTCGTGGTTAGGCTTGATTGATAAGTACTAAACGTCGAGTATTT
Organism: Scylla paramamosain; assembly: GCF_035594125.1. NCBI lineage: Eukaryota > Metazoa > Arthropoda > Malacostraca > Decapoda > Portunidae > Scylla > Scylla paramamosain. Next base: position 13,293,854 of record NC_087151.1, read on the forward strand.
TCGTGCCTAACTTTCTCCTCAGCTATAAAAGCAGGTACTCATCAGATAAGAGACGTAGACATTCAACCAGCAGGATCCGTCAGTTCAAATGAAGAAAAATCCATATTTCCGGAAGATTAATTGTTTACAAAAGAGAAATTATTCGTACTCTAGGGAAAAAACAGGTTCTCACTGAATAGGTAATTGACGTTGCTACAACTTTATTCTTATCAACAAACATTCAATTATAAAAGAAAGTAACTTTTATTTCGATTCAGCGTTGCACGCAACGTCTTTCAACTTGCCATCACCAGAATACTTGTGCAACAATTTGTATTTCATTCCTTAATTAAGACGCAGCATCTTTTCACGACACTGGGAGTTCACGATAATTTTTCCCCCTCTGCGTATACAGAAAAATACACAAACATGTAATAATTTGTTTCTAAGACGCTTCACAAAACGTGAGGAATGCCTCACGTTTTGAAATGATTTCAATATGTACATATCCACAGAACACAGGATCACACAAGGGTTCATCATTTGGAACCTGAATCCTAATCAAGATATTCATGGTATTTCAGCATCACTAAAAAAAAGCGTATCTGTTCGGGGACTGTGAGGGTATCATGATTGACCGCTTGGAAAAAGGCAAACTATTCATGGGATAGTATAATGCGTCAAATGAATAAGGATGACGAAAAAAAAAATAATAATAAAAAATAAATAAAATCAAGATGAAACTCACAGGAAAGCTCATTGCAGCCGTACTGTGGCTTTAAAACAGAGCACCGCCGACCCACGCACCCTGGTGCCGGTGACTGAGGCAGCGAGTGGGACTTTGATCCTTTGAGGGAGAAACACTTCTTTGAGCTCCGCATCTTCCCTAAATTCAAATAACATTTTCGTGGTCACTATTTTAGGATTAATGCTGAAGTTATCCATGCAGTGGAGGAGGCGGCGGTTAGCAATGCTTGAACATCATGGGAACAAGTGTGTTAATTAAAGTCTGAGACAAAAAAGTGTGTGAATTGTATTTATCAGTGGAAATTTCTGTGTGAGGGAAAGAACTTTGAATGAGAGAGAGAGAGAGAGAGAGAGAGAGAGAGAGAGAGAGCAGTCCGACGAACACAAAAACAGTACTGCAAAAACTCATGGGCTTCCATCT
>NC_087151.1:13297500-13335000 GCF_035594125.1 Scylla paramamosain
TACGACTCACCGACGGTGAACCACCACAGGTTCCTCCTCCCTCACTACTTGGGGGAAATATCTTGTCAAGGGGGAATATGCTCTCCCGGCCTCCCCTGAGAGTGAAACTACAGTATACATTTACAAAGAAAAAATAAATAAATAAAAGGTTCATAGATATTTTGATTACTCAGGAACTCTTGCTGTGAGCCAGATTCTTCCCCGTGATGAACTCATAAACATTACACACGCGTCTTGCCTGCATGACAAGAAACTAGAGTGTTTAACATAAAATAAATAAGAGCTCCTTGATATTAACAGCATTTGAGGTTATTATTATATATATATATATATATATATATATATATATATATATATATATATATATATATATATATATATATATATATATATATATATATATATATATATATATATATATATATATATATATATATACGAGGGTAAGTCAATAAGTATCCGCACTCCATTTTTTTTTTATTTAATACAACAGCAATACAAAGTTTACAACGACATCGTTTTTCAACATAGTCACCCTGCTTTTCAATGCACTTGGTCCATCGCTGCACTAGCTTTTCGATACCTTCAGAAAAAAACGTTTTCTGTTGAGCATTGAGCCACGTATGCACCGCTTCCTTCACCTGCTGATCGGTGGCGAAACGACGGCCTCTTAAAGCATCTTTAAGTGGACCAAACAGATGGTAATCAGACGGGGCGAGATCAGGACTGTATGCAGGATGTTTCAACACCTCGAAATGAAGTTCTTGAAGAGTGTTAATGGTGTGGACGGCGGTATGTGGACGGGTGTTGTCATGCAACAAAAGAACGCCTTCCGACAATAGACCTCGGCGTTTATTGCGAATTGCCGGCTTCAACTTGTTGATAAGCATATCACTGTAGCGTTCACTGTTTACTGTTGACCCTGTTTCCAGGTAATGTTCCAGAATTGGCCCTCGTGAGTCTCAAAAAACTGTGAGCATCACTTTTCCTGCAGAGGGTTGACTCTGCGTCAGTAGTGGCTGTGGCTGGGCGTCCATCGCGTTTCTCATCCTCCACGCTTGTCCGACCGCTTTTGAACCGCTCAATCCACTCATAAACACTACGTCGTGGCAAAACATTGCCCCCGTATTGTACTGAAAGTCTTCTATGGATTTCAGCTCCTGGTACACCTTCAGATCACAAAAAAACGGATTACAGAGCGTTGTTCTTCTTTGGTGCAAATGGAGAGTGGTGCGTCCATCCTTAACTTCTCAACAGCACAGAGCGCACGGAAGTAGCAACGTTGAAGCCAACCACAAGGGAGGAGGGCGGAGCCATCTACAACCCGGCATAGCACACAAAGCCATACAGCCTATTCACAAATAATAAGAATAAAAGTGCGGATACTTATTGACTTACCCTCGTATATATATATATATATATATATATATATATATATATATATATATATATATATATATATATATATATTATATATATATATATATATATATATATATATATATATATATATATATATATATATATATATATATATATATATATATATATATATATATATATATATATATATATATATATATATATATATATATATATATATATATACACGGATGACACCAAGATTCGGATTCAGTCGTGCTTTAGACAGACTTAAATAAGATGGACGAATAGACAGATGATGGAATCTAATATTAACAAATGTAAAATACTTAGCTTAGGCAGAACAAACCCACACAGTAAGTATGTGATCAAGAACGAGACTCTGGTAAGATCAGAGTTATGGTTAGCTGATCTCCGTCATAGAAAACAATCCGCAGAGCCCAGAAATAAAGCAAATCGTGTAGGAGCGTTGAAGAGTGTTAAAAGTAGAGGTCCGGAAGTAATAAGTAATAAGAAAGTTACACTTGGCACTAGTAAGACCTCATCTAAATTATGCTGTGGAATTTTGGCCTCCATACCTCAGGAAGGATACAAGTGCAAGCGAAAGTGACTTAAAAGATACAGGAGATGCGGGCTATTCCTTACGAAAGGAGACTGAAGCTTTCAAAATGTGCATTCCTTACAGAGACGTAGGTTAAGAAGGGATCTGATAGAGATTTTTAAATGACACAGGTAATATCAGAAGAATGACATAAGGGAAATCCTTGTGGACGGTAATCCGGATAGGACAAGAAACAATGGGTTCAAGCATGATAGAATTTGATTTAAAAAGGTATAGGAAGGAAATGCTTCGCAGATAGAGTGGTAGATGAATGGGACAGGTTCGGTAATCTGGTTATTACTGTTGATTAGGCAGCTTAAAAAGGAAGATTAGATAAATTTACGAATGAGAATGATGAATGGAAATAGGTAGGCATATTTCATACGAGGACTGCTGCGTATAGGCCTGACGACTTTAAATGATAAGAAAAAAAAAAAAAACTTTTTAGCTTTCATAATTACCAACAGTTTTTGTCATTGCCATCACCTCTTTCACCCGCGTCAGTTCAAGAATATTGGTCGTTTTTTGGTCGTCTCTTCAAAGGGTTAGGAAAAGCGGTCGGGTGCTGCAGCAGATGTCTTAGGCCATAAAATATAGCTAAGATGAAGACTTATTTTCCAGGGTTGTCGGTGAAAGATGATGAAAACAATAGCTGGCGGTGAATATTGAAGTTTTGCAATTATGGAGATTTCAGCAAGGAGAAATGTGTTCCACTTTAGAAGTAAAATAACCGAAGAATTTTATATAGTCGGAGGAGTAGTGGTAAGAGTGTGCCCATGAGGTCATTGTCAGATAATGGGAAATTCTCAGGCTACAAGAGCGTGTGCAGCGTGAACGAGGGCAGATTGGGGAGAGTACTAACATAGACGCAACAGCTGCAGTGGACTGATATTGAGGACAGAGAAAGTAGGAGGGAACAAAGAAGACTGTTGTCAGAAGCCTCAGATGCCCTGGTCTCACTGACGAAAAGAATATCAAGCTTAAAGGGAGTAAATATGAGGTTAAACAAAATCAAAATTACATCTGAAGCTGAGAATGTTGCAAGAATTGGTGAATAATAAGTTAGAAGTATCAGGACACCTCGTGACTTAAAATATTGAGTAATACATCGTTGAAAATACTTTAAGAAATATGCAGATTCTTCCAAGGAATGCAGCTATTGTTATGATGATCAAACCCGTCACGCAACTGTAAATAGGAGGAGAGTCACAAGGAGGTAGCATATGTCGTTCTCTTTCACGAAAACGGTGCCTTTTTTTTCATAGTTTTGCGAACCAAGTAGGGTTGCTAACTATATTCTAAACAGGGTTGCCTAATTTTGTTACAAAATGGTTTTGATATTCTTCTTGTGTTTGTTTTCTTTATCTCATCAGCTTTCCTAGTCTTTCCTTTTCCTCTCATTATCTCTTTTCCCTCTTTTCCCCCATTAATATTTCCTCATCCTTAAAAAAGAAAAAAAAAAAAAAATCGAACATAGATTCTGGTCCCTTTGTTTTCCCTGTTCCAAATTATTCTTCATTACTCTAGACTAGCTAATTATTTCCCCTTCATACCATTTCCTCCATATCCCTAGTGTACTCATTGATACCTTACGAAACGAGAACACTCTATTATTTAAGGTAGAAAGGCTTGTGAAGAAACACGTGACCCAGGTGTCCTCTCGCCATTCCCTCCCCCTCACCACTCACCCCTGAACCCCGAGCCTGAGCCAACCTAAGCCTTATGTATCTAGCCAACCTCCAGATAAATTTTGAAAGTTCTGAGATACCTCATTGTAGTAATGTGATGTTTATCCCGAGATATTAACTTGACGAGAGAGAGAGAGAGAGAGAGAGAGAGAGAGAGAGAGAGAGAGAGAGAGAGAGAGAGAGAGAGAGAGAGAGAGAGAGAGAGAGAGAGAGAGAGAGAGAGAGAAGCGGAATAAAGAGAAAGAAGAAATGGAAGAAGAAGAAATAGAAGAGGAGGAAGGATAAGAAATGGAAGAAGAAGAAGAAGAAAAAAGAAGCGGAAGAAGAAGAAGAAGAAGAAGAAGAAGAAGAAGAAGAAGAAGAAGAAGAAGAAGAAGAAGAAGAAGAAGAAGAAGAAGAAGAAGAAGAAGAAGAAGAAGAAGAAGAAGAATATATTGTGAAAGCTCAAAAAAACATAGAAGACTGCTAAGAATTTTTTTTCGTATTTATTGAAGTACTTCGTTGTCTGCAAAATCACGTGACATCTTTCGCCTTTAAAGTGAGGGTAAATCTAGGTGTCTGGCCATGCTGCTCCTGTTTGGCAGATTACTTACTTCCAGCATTTCTAGCCATAATCTTTTCTCTTTACTGATGTAAGAGTAAAACAATGACATCCGGGGACATTTTGCGGCGCCCATCCTGAGCCTCCCTCATGACCCCCAGCCAGCATCACCAGCCATTGATCGTCTTGCTCTGAAACCCATCCACCATAGCAGCGTGTCGTGCACCAACAGGAAACAACTGCCAACGCCGTAGTGAACTTAGTTCCCACATGGAGGAACGCTACGTATGGCAAACACACCGAGGAACTTGAAGCCAGCACTGGATGGCAGGCGCGCACGAAAGAGCTTCATCACAGGTAAACCTCAACTGCCAGTGATGAAAAGGGAGCGCTTGGTTCACCAAGTTGACGGACACTTCATCCTACAAACAGACGAGCCGCGAAAGGGCGTGGCGCAATCAAACAAGTCCCGCCTCCATTACAAGGTGACTCCACGCCAAGGATGGAACCAATAAACCGAATATTCAAGCCAAATGTTAGAATATAGATCTCAAAGTCAGGGTTAGGATTTTTGTTCGTAAAATAGATTTCTTTATAGGTATCTATTACTGACTATATAGAAGCTCATTTATTTATTTATTTATATGCAATTTCATGTTGAATGTTTTTAAAGTATGAGTTTACGTTTCCTGTCGTCGGTTATCCTTTAAACTGAAATTCTGAAATTCAGCTGTGAACACACTCGTATCTTTATAAGGCGTGACCGTCAAAAGATTAGTGCTCCTTGAGCCTATAACTATTTAAAGGACATGGACTGGACAATTATGTTCAAGATTGTTTATAATATGAATCAGAAAATAAATGATTAAGAACTCGGCCTCCATGTTTACAATCATGAGAAGAATTCAGAACCTGAGAGATATTGTCCCTCCCTGCGACGCTCAGAGATTTATCACACGTCTGAACTCAGAGACCCGCAGTGGTGGATATCAGTCTTGTGTGTTTTGTGGATAAGGATGCAAAAACCTGATTTTGTCGAACTAAAATATGTCGTGGATACACATAAGGATGTTTTTTTTTTTTTCAGGAAATCTGTTATACATTGTAATATATCAGAAATTATTCATTCACTAACTACATAATCGTACAGTAACTACACCTTCAGGCAAGCTCCTCCACATTACAGAAAGTGCGTGGTGACTCAAATAGCGCGCCCACAACGCTAACACAGAGTAAGAAGAAGCATTTAATGCTGCATTTTTTTTTTTTCAATCTTCTGTATAATCACTTCCTCTATGTGGGAAGGATATAGATCGGAATCTTAATCGCAAATCAGATTATATATTACGAAAACTGCTGATGCGAATTGGGAAAGCGCTGATCTGCGATATCGTCCTTATTCTGGACTGCTGCAGCATCCACGGCCCCCGCCATACAGATCCATGACTTAGGTAATGGAGAGAGAAGAATGTGTTTTCGTGCGCCTCGGAGAATTCCTGTAAGGATACTTATTCGTGCATAAATTTCTCTTGGCTTTCTGACATGGGTTATCGTACATTACAGCAAGTAAAAAATAACAGCATGTAAGCTTCTGGGGATCCCGCCAGCCCTGCCAAATAATATGCTAGGAGAATAATATATGTAAATATACAAAGATGAGCATCGGGACAAGCATTTCTAAGCTGTAAAAGTCAGGGTGGATTAGTGATGCGGGAAGTAAAGAAGGAAAGAGTAAAGCAAGATGGCTGTAGGTGTAAAGACATGAACGAAAGTCGACGGCGTTTGGAAGTCATTGATAGTATAAAAAAAGTTTGTGAAGTGTAAAAATTAGTTAGGGGAAGGAAAAATATCATAGTCAATTGGAAAAAAAAAAATGTACCTAGATAACTTCATAAAAAGAAGAGTATGCGAGTGAAAAAAACAACAACTCATGAGCCAAATATGAGGAAATACGAAAAAATGAAGAATTAATAAAATATCTAGAAATTTAAGGGATTTAAGTAAAAAAGGTAATAAACTTTCAGAACAAGTAAACAAGATAAAGAGTTTCAAGGAGCGGGTGTCGAAAATGAGGTGCATGCAATAAAAAGGCGAGATGAAAGCTCTGAAATTTTGTTAAATGAACTTGTAAAGAGAAAACGGGAGTACCAAAATGCTGCAGCACGGGAGGAATTAATAATGTAAAGCGTGACGAACATACGGCGGTGTATTAGTAATTAGATGTGAAGAGCCCCAAATAAAATTAAGGGCGGAAAGTCAGCAGGGTTGAAGGGAGTTATGACGATAATTAGAACGGGTTATAAGAAGTGTGGGGACACGTTGCATCATACCATATATCTACATATCTATTTCTTTATACACCCGGTCGGGAATTTCACACGGGCTTGCCCAGACAAAGCACCACACTCATACACACATCATTGTGCCCTTAGGCCCTTCAGCCCCTGCTGGAAATGGATAATCCTGTGGAACACGGTACACAGTATATAATGGAAATGATGTACGTTACTTAAGGACTGTCAGGATGTATGTACTGTACACTGTGTAGGATTAAATATGATGAGTATAACAGGAAAATGTTTAATTAACAGCTGATTCTTCATAAAACAGCGGCCGTATATGGTGAATGTTGGAAGGGTACTGAGCAAGTGTCTGTAGGACCTTTTAGCGTGGAAAAAAAAGTAAATAAATAAACAAATTATCTAATGATAAAAAAAAAAGTAATGGATACATGCTGTGTGAGAAATGGCAAATATTGATTAAATGCATGAAAATCTGAAAACTACTGCAACTTACGACCATTATCAATCATGTACAATAAATGCAAGGCATGTGTGTGAGAGAGCTGCAGCTACATGAGTGTGCAATTAGGAGTATGTGGGAAGGAATCTGAAGGGGAATGTCACAGTTTACGAGCGGTAAAATGCAATAGAGAAGAATGTCGCAGAAAAAATAAATAAATAAATAATATACTCGTAGTTCTCAATAATGAAATACTGGAAGAGATGAATATATATATATATATATATATATATATATATATATATATATATATATATATATATATATATATATATATATATATATATATATATATATATATATAAAACGGAGTATATATAAGATAAAATATAATAATATAATGGAGTAGAAAAGTGATAATATGCGGACAACGAAGCAGAGAATGTGAATGCAAGCGAGGATGAGTTAGAGAGTGACTGAAGACGCAAACGTTTCTGGAGCAGCGATAGACGTTTGGAAAAAAAAAAAAAAAAATATATATATATATATATATATATATATATATATATATATATATATATATATATATATATATATATATATATATATATATATATATATATATATATATATATATATATATATATATATATATATATATATATATACATTATCTTTAAGTGGAGACAGAGAATGTTCTTAAGCATTGACGTACCTATTGTTATGTATGACTGTGAGATGAAAAAGTATAGAACTGTTGGCAATAATGTTTGTGAGTAGTTAGTTAGGGAACTTTGATGACTTAAAGATAAAGAAGAAAAAAGGAAAGGAGTTAGTTATGCTGAAATCGGTGCAATTTGCCAATGAGAGCAGAGCAGAGCAGAGCAAAGGAGGATGTGATCATATAAAAAGAGATTAAGGAAGCGTGTTCTCTTCAAAATAAAGATAAAAAGGAGGAAAGAAAGAGTTGGTTGTGTTGAAATAAATGTAAATTGCCAACGAGAGCAGAACAGATGAAGATTTTATCATACAGAAAAGATAGAGAAGGGATGAGGAATGAACAGTATGTATACGTCAAAAATAGAATGTGAAAATTAAAGGGGAACACCGAGAAGGCAATGGAAAGCAATATACTGCCGGGGAGATGGCGCTGAAACCCTGATGATAATTTTGTCCTGAATGTTCTTAGACACAATTAATCAAAAAAATGTCTGGAGCACAAGTCAGTGGAAGATTAAAGTACAATGAAACATGTGACAATGTGATTTCCATTTATCACTAAAGACATTATGAGTTAGAGTCTCACAAATGCCTTGTAAAGAAAACATAAGTGACCAAAAGGCAATCCACAACGATAAACATACACTACGTAGGTAGGTAGAAATAAAAAATGTAATGGCAAAACTAGACGAAGAAATGCGATTTTTTTTTTTTTGTTGGGATGGCCTGGAATACACGAGTTCCAGACAGAGATGAGAGGAAAAGGCTGGAAAGGATTTTACTATAGTGGAAACAAAGGCTACTGCTGCTGCTGATGATGATGATAACGATGATGAGTGTGTGTGTGTGTGTGTGTGTGTGTGTGTGTGTGTGTGTCAGCTTAATATTTTGGATAAATGTTGAAGCAGAATAGTTGACTGTTAGTAGATGTCACATTATTAGTGTACAAATTACTGAATATTAAAAAAGTTAAAAACAGGGCTCAGGTAGTAACATTCAGGTTATTTATTTGTGTGTTGAGATAAAGGTGAAGAATCTGGGAATGAATGAAGGTGTGCCTTGCCACTTCAGACTGGTGAGTGGAATGGAAGTAATTATGAATCCACTAAAATTAAGATGGATGTTTCACTCTCTCTCTCTCTCTCTCTCTCTCTCTCTCTCTCTCTCTCTCTCTCTCTCTCTCTCTCTCTCTCTCTCTCTCTCTCTCTCTCTCTCGCAAAGTTGAATTCGATGAGGAGTTTCTTTCAACGGAGTTCATAGATAAAATAAAAGAATTTCGTACAAGACATTTATAGATTTAGTTATGATACATGGCAATACTGTTAGGTAGACTGCATGTATTTCAGGACAGTCGACACTTATTGACTGTCATGAAAACATTGCAAGTTTGACGGGACTGACAGTACGATAACAGGTCTAAGCGAGGGGAGAGAGTCGATTATTGTCAATAAAGGATTGTATAAAAAAAAAAAAAAGTTTGTTGTGTGAAGCGTCCCTGGCTACTCAACCTCCCCGTGATTTGAGTCATAAAGGGGGTAAAATTATGGATGATGGGGCCATGGGCAAGCGTGTATTTTTAGCGTGAAATACGATGCTGGTCAAGGTCTACAACAAAATAAATTATCGGCGGAAAAAGAAAAAAGGGGGGAAAAAAAAAACACTCAAATTGCCGCTCTCTTGGGAAAAAAAGAGGAAAAAAGTACTGTCAATTTACTGAAAGAAAAATGGGAGGCAGTTATTGTTTTCGGATGACACAGGCTAGCATTAGTGAGAGAGAAAAAAAAAAACTGCAAAAAATTGTTGAAAACTTTTAAACATGTCAGGCCAAAAGAATGTAAAATTATGTGTGGTGCGGAGTAAATTAATGAGACGGAACCTGACATCGGGGTTTAGAGTCTTAAATGAAAGCAAACGGGCAAGTGACAGAAGTACGTCACGCAGATAGGGCAGCGGGACACCTGTCAATATCACTGGACACACTTGCGGGGGGAATGTTTACAGGGAGCAAGGGAAGGTTCCGTCGTCAGTGGGCGGCTTCTCCCTCTGTACTCTGTCCCCCTTAACGCGTACCCAAGCAGATCCAGAAAACAACGCTGTGTATTCTGTAAACACGAGACCACTATAAACATGAGGCCACAAACGTCAATGATTGCTCTTGGACTAGTAAATATCAAGTTAAAAATGCATTGATGTCCCTTCGAGTCCGCAGAAAAGTAAGTGACTAAAAAATATCACCAGGCCAGCACTACATTCCTTCCTACTGAAGCGACTTACAAGACGTGTCAGTATACATCCATGCAACCTTCGCGATGTTATGAGCCAGTCTTATATAATGCTTTTGACATTTCTGGCACTCTCAGTGGGATCTTTTCTTTTGTTCTTTTTATTGCCCTTGGCCTGTGCTCCTCTTACATAAAAAAAAAAAAAAAATCCAATTGAAAACGTCAGAAGTCTCCATTAAACTACATTTTCTTTTCCCCACTAACAACACTATGTCTGAAATCACTTGCAAAAATCCTTACCATGCTCTCTCGTACATTGTCTTTCCTGGATTTCTACCTCAATATCATTAAAATAATTTTGTACATCATAATATTTGTTATAAATGATTATGATACCTTTCTATTCGTTATCTATGGTAAGTAAGCGTCAATTTTACCCAATATCTCTGTAGTGTGTAATTCCCCCAATCACAAAGCAATGTAAGATAAGAAAGCCGTGTTTAAGAGAGTGTTCGAGAAAATCCGTACCACCGCCACTGATATTTTAATGGATAAATTAGAGGAAAAACATCTCAGCTTTTCTATCTCCAGCGTTTACTTATATTTCAGACACGCTAAGATAAAAACCTCACAAAACCTTTCATTTTTTTTTTTTTAAATATCTCACATTTTTCTTTAGTTTATTTCATACTCTTTTCTTTTAAGTTTACTATTTACAAGTTTTATCTATCTAATAATTCATTTTAAGTTCTATCATATTTTCACATACCTTTAAAACGATAATTCATAAGTTCTCTACTATAAATTATTACCATTTGAGCTTTCTTCTTCTTATCTACTCTTAATTCAAATCACTCCTAATGATACGGTGAATTACGGCTTATAAATCATTTAAACCTTCTTAGCCTTGGCTCTCGGAAAGCTTAAAGGTAATTCCTCCCCCATCCACCTCTCTAATTGGCAACGTTTCTCCGCCTCTGTCTATTTCACGACACCACATTCTTGCCGCACTCGTAACATGTCTACCGTTCCCTGAAGTCACAGCACCATCCCCTCTGTGCTCTGCTGGGAACACTGCGGCCTCCAGAGACTCAACGTAAGGAGTGTCACAGTCATTTCGTTACACGTGTGGATTCCTCAAATTACCAATATAACTTCCTTCACTGAATCTTGATAGCAATGGTAATAATGATGATGATGATGATAATGATGATGATATTTATAATAACAACAACAACGACAATAATAATAATAATAATAATAATAATAATAATAATAATAATAATAATAATAATAATAATAATAATAAACATAATACCAATAAAAACAATAATAATAACAGCATCATTATCCTCAACCGCAATATCAATAATAATGATAATAATAATAATAATGATAATAACAATAATAATGATAATAATAATAATAATGATAATAATAATAATAATAATAATAATAATAATAATAATAATAATAATAATAATAATAATAATAATGATAATAATGATAATAATAATAACAATAGTAACAATAGTAGTAGAAGTAATAGTAACAGTAGTAGTACATAAGAACCTAAGAACATAAGAAATAAGGGAAGCTACAAGAAGCCACCAGGCTTACACGTGGCAGTCCCTGTATGAAATATACCTACCTATTTCCACCTATCATCCCCATCCATAAATCCGTCTAATCTTCTCTTAAAGCTCCCCAATGTCTCGGCACTAACAACTTGATTACTGAGTCCGTTCCATTCATCCACCACTCTATTTGAGAACAAATTTCTTCTTATCTCTTTCTTAAACCTAAAATTTTCAAGGTTGAACCTGTTATTTCTTGTTCTATTCTAGTTACTGATCCTAAGAATTTTCCTTACGTCCCCCTTGTTATAACCCTTATACCACTTAAAGACTTTTATCAAGTCCCCTCTTAACCTACGTCTCTCTAAAGAATGTAAATTTAACAGTTTCAGTCTCGCCTCGTCAGGAATATTCCTCATCCCCTGTATCCTTATAGTTATTCTCCTTTGTACTGATTCTAATAGACCTATATCTTTACTATAATGTGGGCAACAGAACTGCACAGCGTAGTCTAGATGAGGTCTGACCAGCACCAATTATAACTTTAGTATTACTTCGGACCTTCTTCTTTTAACACTCCTAAAAATGAATCCTAATGCCCTATTTGCCCTGCTTCTGGTCTCTATGTATTGCTTTCCTGGACGGAGTTCAGAGCCAACTATAACTCCTAAATTTTTTTCGTACCCTGAACCTACCAGAGTTTCGTTGTTTATTATGTACCTACTGTACACAATATATTGTGTATTGTGTTTATTGTGTATCTACTGTGTGGGTTTCCTCTACCTACGCTAAGTACTTTGCATTTGTTTATATTAAACTGCATTTGCCATCTGTCTGTCCATTCGTTCATCCTATCTAAATCTGCCTGCAAGGCGATGGCATCCGATTCTGATCTAATTAATCTACCTATCTTTGTGTCAACCGCAAATTTACTAACATCACTACTAATTCCACTGTCCAAGTCATTAATATATATTAAAAACAACAATGGCCCTAATACTGATCCCTGTGGCACCCCACTAATTACATGACTCCACTCGAATTTAGAGCCTTTTATTACAACTCTATGTCGCCTGTCACTAAGCCATGACCCTGTCCAGCCTAACACCTTCCTATCTATCCTGTGTGCCCTAACCTTTCTCAGGAGCCTTTGATGGGGTACCTTGTCAAACGCTTTACTAAAATCCAGATATAAGATGTCATAGCTATCATCATTGTCTACTGCCTCGTGTACTTTACTGTAAAAACTTAACAAGTTTGTCAGGCAAGACTTCCAATTCGTGAAGCCATGCTGTGACTGATTTATCGAGTTATGTTTGTCTAAATGTTCTCTAATGTTCTTCGCTATTATTGACTCCATTATTTTACCTGCAACTGAAGTTAAGCTGACAGGTCTATAATTAGACGTCAAAGTTTTTTCACCTTTCTTAAAGATGGGTACTATATTAGCCTGCCTCCACATTACTGACACCTCACCTGACTCAAGTGATTTCCTGAAGACAGAAACTAACGGCTCACTAATAACCTCTTTGCATTCCTTAAGTACTCTGGCATATATTTCATCTGGTCCTGGTGTCTTGAACTTTTTAGCCTATCTATCTTCTGTTCCACTATCTCCTTAGTTATGATAATGTCTGTCAGCTTCTCATTCTCATCTGCTCTAAACATCTGTTCACTATTCAGAATATCCTGCATGTTTTCCTGGGTGAAGACAGTTAAAAAATACTCATTCAGAATTTTACTAATCTCCTCCCCAGAACTAACCAGCTCCCCATCTGCTGTCTTTAATGGACCTATTGTTTCCTTATTCTTCGTCCTATATACCTGACAAAATCCCTTGGGAACCGTCTTCGTCTGTTTGGCTACGTTTAATTCATAATTGCTTTTAGTTTTCCTCGTTAACTTCCTGACTGTTCTAACTAATTCATTATATTGTGGCCGTAAAACCTCTTCCCCTGCCTTCAATCTCTTGTATATACTTCTCTTCTGTCATATATAGTGTTTTAACCTAATAGTCATCCATTCAAGGTAATTTTTGTGTGATCTTATTGGTCTATACGGGATGTTTGCTAATTGTCCTTTATGCAATTTATCTACGAAATATTTATACAACTCATCTACATTTACCTCACCTAATCCTCTCATCTCGGCCCCTACCATCCTCTCCACTCCCTCATCTACTCGCCTCGACCTCACCTCTCCCATCTCATCAAGACCTGACCCTCCAACATCAACATCAACATACTCACACATGTCTCCCCCTCTCTCTCTCTCTCTCTCCTCCGACCCTTCCGGACACTTCTTCCCTCTTCTTGTCCTACACCCTCACACCTCATCTCACCTCTCTCATCCTGTTTTACCTCTCTCAACTCCGTCCCGGACCTGACCTCACCCTGCGTCCGTTGCCAGTCAACTCCTTGGAGGTACCTTTTTAATCCCTCAAAATCTGCTCTCCTAAAGTCAAGTAATTTACTAGTGTTTTTGTCTCTAAAAGTTTCCCCCCATTTTAATGTGTACCTAATTTCCCAATGGTTACTGTTACCTAGCTGTCCTCCAGCCTCTACCTGCGTGACTGCTTCCTCCCTGTTAGTTAGAATTAAATCTAGAATATTGTTCCCCCTTGTCGGTTCTATGATTACCTGTTTTAAAAAATTATCTTAAGAAATTCCTCTGCTTCCCTGTTACCCACCATCAGGCTCCAATCAATATTCCTAAAATTAAAATCTCCTACTACATTGACCTGACTGTACCTGCCTGCTCTATTTATTTCCTGCCACAGTGAGGTGTTAATTTCCTTTGTACTGTTCGGTGGCCTGTACACTACTCCAAGTACTACTGACTGTGGTCCTTCCTTAATATCTACCCATATCGACTCTGTTTTGTTATCTGTTTTAATTCAACAGGTTTAGTTAATACAACACTGTAATGTGTCCTTAACTTATAACGCGACGCCTCCTCCTCTCCTGTTTTCCCTGTCTTTATAGAATAGTGTATACCCATCTATCTTAAGCTCTGTATTAAATACTTTTCCTGACATGTCTAACTAAGTTTCTGTTAAAGTGATGATATCAAGGTTCTCTACGCACGCCATTCCTCTAGGCAAGTCTATTTTATTCAAAATACTTCTACAATTTGTGTAATAAACACTTAAGCTGTTTTTCGTCTTCTCTGAGCTAGTTACCTTTTTAGAATTAACTAAATTGTCCTTCATTTCGATCTCACAACCCCTTCCTCCCTATTGTCTAACGAAAAAAGCGCTAGAGTGCAGTTAGTAGTAGTAGCAGTAGTAATAATAGTAGTAGTAGTAGTAGTAGTAGTAGTAGTAGTAGTAGTAGTAGTAGTAGTAGTAGTAGTAGAAGTAGTAGTAAAAGTAGTAGTAGTAGTAAAAGTAGTAGTAGTAGTAGTAGTAGTAGTAGTAGTAGTAGTAGTAGTAGTAGTAGTAGTACTAGTTACAATAGTAGTAGTAATAGTAGTAGTAGTAGTAGTAGTAGTAGAAGTAGTAGTAGTAGTAGTAGTAGTAGTAGTAGTAGTAGTAGTAGTAGTAGTAGTAGCAGTAGTAGTAGTAGTAGTAGTAGTTGTTGTTGTTGTTGTTGTTGTTGTTGTTGTTGTTGTTGTTGTTGTTGTTGTTGTAGTAGTAGTAGTAGCAACAATAGTAGTAGTAACAGTAACAGTAACAGTAGCAGTAGCAGTAGCAGTAGCTGTAGCAATACCAGTAACAGCAGCAGCAGCAACAGTAGTGGTATCCAATCACATTGTTACAGAGGTCCCCTGTGCAACAATTCCACAAATCACCGGATATACACTTGATGGACTCTTCACCTTTCACTGAACGTTTTCTGTCGTGTACTGGTAACCTGACGCAGCCACACTTCCCTCATGACTCCTCCCATCACGTCGTCACCGTATTAAGTGAAAATGTAAATAAAGTCATTGCCCCCTTTTCTCTAGTTATAAATTCTGTAACACAAAATTGGGCTCCTTATTTTATACTTTTTTTCTTTCTGGTTTGCATTAAACTGCCTCTGATTCTATGTATTGTAAATCTCATTAATTTTCAGTTTCGTATAGAAATAATTATTATAGCAGCAACAGCCACCTTGTGTCCAGAAAAGAGTCATCGGATAAGCGAGTGAACAAAGTCTTGAATGTGTTTTGAAAAACTATGAAAGCGAGGAAAGAAGTGGATTCTGTTATAGTGAATGTGTGGTGTGACCAAAAAACATCATGAATATACATTGATCCCGAAATGTTTGATATCTGAGAGAGAGAGAGAGAGAGAGAGAGAGAGAGAGAGAGAGAGAGAGAGAGAGAGAGAGAGAGAGAGAGAGAGAGAGAGAGAGAGAGAGAGAGAGAGAGAGATAACGAGTTGCACAAACATGTACAGTTCGTCAGAAAGGATGAATCGAGTTGTATCCAGAAATACAGAGGAGAGCGATCAAAAGAATTTATGGCCTCGAGACAAAGGTGATAGAATAAAGGGGACCTAGGAAGGGACACAGTGTTGCAGAAACAGCGGATCATAGTGGTAAAAGAATGCTGGAGGAAGAGAGGCGTATTTGGGACACAGGGATCATTGCCATAAGTTATGATTCAGCGGTGGCCACGGAGCCCATGACAGTCATAAATAAAGCATTACAAAGTATAAAGAAGTACAAACAGGATAGGAAAATGGAATGTCTTAAAATGTTTGATATTATTTAGTCATACGTAAATTAAATAAAACTGAAGTGAAATAATTGCAATAAAGACGCACAAAAAAGTGAGATGTGTGAAAAATGTATGTGAAAAAGACTTTTTATGTGGAAAGGGCACCGGCCAAGAACAACAAAAAAAAAAATACAGAAAAAAATAAATGGGCCCACTGAGGTGCCGATCACCAGAGTCAATAGCGTTAGTCAAAAAATACAGAATAAGTGTCTTGAAACCTCCTTCTTGAAAGAGTTCAAGTCACAGGAATATGGAAATACAGAAGGAAGCAGGGAGTTCAAGGGTTTACCAGAGAAAGGGATGAATGACTGAAAATACTGGTTAGCTCTTGCATCAGAGAAGTGGACAGAATAGGGGTGAGAGAAAGAATGTCCTGCAGCGAGGCAGCGGGAGGAGGGGAGGTATGCAGTTAAAGAGGTCAGAAGAGCAGTTGGCATGAAAATAGCGGTAGAAGATAGCAAGACATGCAACACTGCGGCGATGAGAGAGAGGCTGAAGACGGACAGTTAGAGGAGAGGAGCGGTATGAGTGGAACCCTCCCAGACATGTGAAGCATACTCCATACATGGACAGATAAGGCCCCTGTACAGAATTAGCAGCTGGAGGGGTGGGAAGAACTTGCGGATACAACTCAGAACACCTAACTTCATAGAAGCTGTTTTAGCTAGAGATGAGATGTGAAGTTTCCGGTTTAAATTATAAGTAAAGGATAGACTAAGGATGTTTAATGTAGAAGAGCGGAGACTGTTAAGTGTCATTGAAGAAGAGGGGATACTTGTCTGGAAGGTTGTGTCGAGTTGATAGATGGAGGAACTGAGCTTTTAAGGCACTTAAGTTTTCTCTGCCCCAATCAAAAATTTTAAAGAGATCAAAAGTCAGGCATTCTGTGGCTTCTCTGCGTGAAGTGTTTACTTCCTGAAGGGTTGAACGTCGACGGAAAGACGTGGAAAAGTGCAATGTGTAGGAATGGATAAGAGAAGTTTGATTTAGAAAAAAAACATTGATGAAATAATAGGAAGAGAGTGGTTGACATGACAGAACCCAGAGGAACACCACTGTTAATAGATTTAGGAGAAGAACAGTGACCGTCAACCACAACAGCAATAAAACGCTCAAAAAGGAAACTTGAGATGAAGTTACAGAGAGAAGGACAGAAGCCGTAGGAGACTAGTTTGGAAATCAAAGCTTTGTGCCAGAATCTGTCAAATGCTTTTGATATATCTAAGGCAACAGTAGAAGTTTCACCAAAATCTCTAAAAGAGGATGACCAAGACTCAGTAAGGAAAGCCAGAAGATCACCAGTAGAGCGGCCTTGACGGAATCCATACTGGCGATCAGAAAGAAGGTTGTGAAGTGACAGATGTTTAAGGATCTTCCTGTTAAGGATAGATTCATAAACTTTAAGTAGGCAAGAAATTAAAGCAATAGAACGTTAGTTTGAGGGATTAGAACGGTCACTCTTTTTAGGAACAGGCTGAATGTAAGTAAACTTCCAGCAAGAAGGAAAGGTGGATGTTGATAGACAGAGTTAAAAGAGTTTGACTAGGCAAGGTGCAGGCATGGAGGCCCCGTTTCGGAGAAGAACTGGAGGGATCCCATCAGATCCATAAGCCTTCCGAGGGTTTAGGCCAGCGAGGTCATGGAAAAAATCATTGCGAAGGATTTTAATAGGTAGCATGAAGTAGTCAGAGAGTGTAGGAGAGGGAGGAACAGGATCTGAATCATTCAAGGTAGAGTTTTTAGCAAAGGTTTGAGCGAAGAGTTCACCTTTAGAAATAGATCAGATGGCAGTGGTGCCATCTGGTTGAAATAAAGGAGGGAAAAGTGAAAAAAAAGTAAAGTTATTGGAGATAGTTTTTGGCTAGGTACCAGAAGTCACGAGGGGAGTTAGATCTTGAAAGATTTTGAGTTTCTATTAATGAATGGGTTTTTGGCTAGCTGGAAAACAGACTTGGCATGATTCCGGACAAAAATATTTTATCTTATTTATTTATTTTTTTATGTAGGAAGGATACTGGCCAAGGGCAACAAAAATCTAATAAAAAAAAATGCCCACTGAAATGCCAGTCCCATAAAAGGGTCAAAGCAGTGGTCAAAAATTGGTGGATAAGTGTCTTGAAACCTCCCTCTTGAAGGAATTCAAGTCATAGGAAGGTGGAAATACAGAAGCAGGCAGGGAGTTCCAGAGTTTGCCAGAGAAAGGCAAACTGGTTAACTCTTGCGTTAGAGAGGTGGACAGAATAGGGGTGAGAGAAAGAAGAAAGTCTTGTGCAGCGAGGCCGCGGAAGGAGGGGAGGCATGCAGTTAGCAAGATCAAAAGAGCAGTTAGCATGAAAATAGCGGTAGAAGACAGCTAGATATGCAACATTGCGGCGGTGAGAGAGAGGCTGAAGACAGTCAGTTAGAGGAGAGGAGTTGATGAGACGAAAAGCTTTGGATTCCACCCTGTCTAGAAGAGCAGTATGAGTGGAACCCCCCCAGACATGTGAAGCATACTCCATACATGGACGGATAAGGCCCTTGTACAGAGTTAGCAGCTGGGGGGGTGAGAAAAACTGGCGGAGACGTCTCAGAACACCTAACTTCATAGAAGCTGTTTTAGCTAGAGATGAGATGTGAAGTTTCCAGTTCAGATTATAAGTAAAGGACAGACCGAGGATGTTCAGTGTAGAAGAGGGGGACAGTTGAGTGTCATTGAAGAAGAGGGGATAGTTGTCTGGAAGATTGTGTCGAGTTGATAGATGGAGGAATTGAGTTTTTGAGGCATTGAACAATACCAAGTTTGCTCTGCCCCAATCAGAAATTTTAGAAAGATCAGAAGTCAGGCGTTCTGTGGCTTCCCTGCGTGATATATTTACCTCCTGAATATAAAGCTCATGAGATTCAGGTGATGGAAGGCTCAAGTACCTTTTGTGGGCCAACGTTCTATCATGTATAGCACAAGAACAGGCTGTGTTAAACCAAGGTTTGGAAGGTTTAGCTCGAGAGAAAGAGTGAGGAATGGACGCCTCCATGCCAGACACACAGAAGCAGTAGTCATTCTAAGGAAAATCAGCATGATACCTCCTCAGGTTCCCCTAACTAGTAGGGGTAAAACGCCAGAGGCACCTCCGCTTAGGGGGATCCTGAAGAGGGATTGCAGCGATAGAATGAGATACAAATATGAGATTGTGATCTGAGGAGCCCAACGGAGAAGAGAGGGTAACAACATAATCAGAAGGATTACAGGTTAGGAAAAGGTAAAAAATGTTGGGCGTATCTCCAAGACGGTCAGGAATACGAATAGGTTGTTGCGCCAATTGCTCTAGGTCGTAGAGGGTAGCAAAGTTATTGGCCAGTTCACCAGGATGGTCAGTGAAGAGAGAGGAAAGTTAAAGCCGTTGGTGAAAATTGAAGTCTCCAAGAATGAAGATTTCCTCAAAAGGGAAGAAAGTCAGAATGTGCTCCACTTTGGAAATTAAGTAGTCAAAGAATTTCTTATAGTCAGGAGAGTTAGGTGAGAGGTATACAGCACAAATAAATTTTGTTTGAGAGGAACTATGTAGTCGTAGCCAGATGGTGGGAAACTCGGAAGATTCAAGGGCATGGACACGAGAGCAGGTTAATTCGTTGCGCACATAGACGCAACATCCAGCTTTGGATTGAAAATGAGGATAGAGAAAGTAGGAGGGAACAGAAAAGGGACTACTGTCAGTTGCCTCAGGCACCTGTGTTTCAGTGAGGAAAAAATGAGTTTTAGCAGAGGAGAGGTGGTGTTCTACAGATTGAAAATCTGATCGCGAATGTTACAGAAGTTAATGAAGAAAAAGTTGAGGGGTGGTGGGTGTCAAGACACTTAGGGTCGATACCAGAAGAGCAGTCCGACCTGGGGACATTTATGGTCTCCTCCCCCAGAATACGAGGCCAAGGATGTCGTGCAGGCGGGGGGAGGGGGGGATGTTTTCAAGGTTACCAGTGAAAGGGATGAAAGAATGAAGACAGGTTAAATCTTCCATTACTAGAGTAAGCAGCATGAGGTGGAGAGTGGGTAGAGTATTGTGCAGCGAGACCGAGGGAGGAGAGGGAGGAGGCATGCAATTACTAAGCAGGTTCAGAAAAGCAGTAACCATAGAAATAACTGTAGAAGAGAGCAAAAGCTACAACGCTGCAGCGGTGAGCAAAGACTGAAGACAGTTAAAGGAGGGGAGTTGATGAGGCGGAAAGCTTTTTACTCTACTCAGTTTCAGTAAAGCTGTACGCGTGGAACGTCCCTATAAATGAGAGCTGCGCTGCACACGAGCACGGGAAAGAACCTGAGCAGAGATGGGAAAGATTATATTTATCTTACATACATACGTAAATGCATACATACACGAAATAGATTAACTGATATCTGTCCAACCCATACAGTATATGATGTGAGAGCTTAGCAAAAAAAAAAAAAAAATCTGTATGTTAACAATGTTTTACATGTTTAGGTGTGGCGTGAGAGAAAATGTTCATTACCTTACCATATATTTACAAAAAAAATGTTCATGCTACTAATTTTTAACACCATTCATTTAATATTTTATGACGCTTTTAATGTAAAACTCGATACGAGAACAATTATTTTCTTCATTTTTTGTACCATTGTGGCAAACTATTAAAATTTAAAAGCTAGCCAAAACAATATATTGCTTTTGAAGAGGATGGCTGGTGTGCAAATGTGAGCAATAATAATCCATTCTGTTACTGGGTGTGTCAGCGCCTCTAATACGGAACCGCGGACCTTGGCTTGAATCTAGGCTAGGGCAGTCGGCACACACCTCACCATCCCACAAGAATTCTAGATAACTTCCTTGCCCTCCCAGCTGTTCATCCTTCCTTCAGGCTGATCGATAAATGGGTACCTGGGGAAACTTGGGGAAGGTCAACTGTGGAAACCCGGATGTCACAGTGACCTTGTGTTCCGGACAGAGGGACACGGGCTCACATGACAATGAGGCAGAGATGGGCGCCGAGGCCACACTCAGCTACAGCATGTGCCCCAAACTTTAATGTTGGTGTTGACAATATTATTTTTGTTGATTCAAAATAACCTGTAACAAATGTACTCTAAATTTTTTATTTATCTATTTCTTTTATATTTAAATTTACTGAGAGACGATACGCCTATATTTGTAAAGGTACAATAAATAATGCGAGGCTGCCATGATGTACGAGTACTGTATGAATGATAGACACTTCATACACTTCTTCATACACACTGTTGTAAAATTGTAAGGACTCGTATAGTATACCACATACCTTTAAAAGTTTCAGATATACTTATTTTTTTTTTTATATTTCCAGGTTAAATACTCCTAAGAATTTAGTCTGATACACCCGCTACATAGATTCTCCCTCTAACACCAATGGCGGCAGTAATAAACAGTGCTGAAATGTAAAGCTGCCGATTGCAATAACTGGCTCGAACGAATGTTGGTGTTCGGATAAGAAGCAAGTTTTTTTTTCACAGATTACAATTCCTTTTCAAGTATTTTACTGAAAGCTGTCAGTGTTGAGGTGGAGCGATAGTTACTGATTTATGTTATTTCTTTTACCCGGTTTGAACGTTAGAACTACTCTGGCATTCTTTGTAAGTGATCAGGAGAAGATGTCTATTGGATAATATTGAAATAATATCAGTGTATCCATCTGAGGGATAGGTTAGATTTAGATTAATTCAGTTCATTAATTTCAATGCTGATCCTTTCATTGTGTAGATCATGAATGAAAATAAAAAAAAATTGCCTAGAAATAAATATTCATCGTCTCGAGGTTGGTACGCTAGTGTTATTCCCTTAAAACCTTGTCTGTTTTCACTGAGAGGTTATTATGCACGTCGATGTAGTAGATATTAAGGAAGAGGTGTGTTTCAGTACTTTATACTCATTTTATTCTTGGAAGAACGTTTAGACGATGGTCGAGGTCCGTTAGCCACATCACACAATTTCTTTTAAATATATCAGTTCTTTTTATTTTTTTTATTGAAATTCAAGTATTAAGTGTGGATTACTTAGCTCATCAAACCATGCAGTGCTACAGATGGTTCGGGTAAGATGATAAATAGTCTGGGTTTTACATAAACATCATAACATTTGACAACATAGCTTTGCGGCGTTGTCATTTAGATCGACCACCACGAGTGCTTATCGGTAGGGTCAGGTGACTCAGGTCAGAGAGAGGGGTGGCGCAGCCTCTCGAGGGAAACTCCCGCGATGGAAGCAACTCTTAAGTGTTCGCGTTTTCTTCACAGCCGGGAGAAATAACTTATTTACAACAAGAATAAGTACATTTAGAAGAGAAGGGCCAATAGAGGTCCTGTCACTGCATCCTCAAGAGCAATATTTCCAACAGCCAAAGCCAATCATGTGAGTGAAACGACAGTGCGATGAATCTGCTCTGCTCAAAATCGAGATTACGCGAAACAATTACCGCGAACAAATAAATTATAGAAAAATCATTCACACAGTATCATACAATACTGAGAGAGAGAGAGAGAGAGAGAGAGAGAGAGAGAGAGAGAGAGAGAGGAGGGAGGAGGTAGGACGGTGGCTTGTCCTTTCCACCAAGGTGTTAGACCGATAATTGGTCCTGTAGAGACACGCAACGCAGCTCACGGGGGAATTCTTCTATTCGGCCAACGCCTAACGTTCTTCCAAGAGTAAAAACACTATAGGTGATGTGTCACCATTGCCTGGGCGTGAAGGAAGAACTTGGTTTAAGCTAAACTACAGTTTTAGCGTGATGCGACTGATGCGCGGGAGCAGGTTCACTCGAGGTTTGTCCAGAACTCGGGATCGGAGCATGCGTGAACAGCATGCCAGATGTACGGTTCGATGCTTCATTTACGACCTGCCGCCACGGAGTGAACACCTTCCTGCAGCTCTGAGAATGAATTCGGTAGATGGTTTCTTGGGACGGTTTGAATACTCAAATACATTATTTTCGTATCTAATGCTATTGTTCTTACATCATATATGATCCTCATTGTCTCTTTTGGTTTCCAATGGACTACACTCGATAAAGGACGAATTTGCTTGTAAACACTAAACACGCCGAAAGCGCAGAGGTGATTGTGTTTACAAGCTAATTCGTCATTTATCGAGTGTCGGCCACTGGAAACCAAATGAAGACTTTATTGAGGCAATAAAGTCTTCTTACATAAAATGTAAGAACAATAGCATTAGATACCAAAATAATGTATCTGAATATCTGATGTTTTGATGCTGTCGCCTCGATATGGTGCGCATGCGTAGTGGCGTCACCCGGGAGAAATTTGGACCCGAGAGAGATTTAGCACGACAACGGCAGGACGCAGATGAAGCACCGAACCGTACATCTAGCATGCTGTTCACTCATGCACTGATCCCGAGTCCTGGATAGACCTCGAGTGAACCTACACCGGACCAAGTAATTCAGAAGTCAGAAATTATTCAAATAGTTCAAGATGTCATTTCGTTTTAATTAATCTTACATTACTATTCTTTCTAATATATATATATATATATATATATATATATATATATATATATATATATATATATATATATATATATATATATATATATATATATATATATCATAGTATTTGTTTTTCGCTGCTTTGAAGACAGGTGTTAATTTATTTCTCGTTTGTTAAAATGGTTCCTTATATTATACAGGTTATTTTATTGTTATTTTATTCGTAATTCTTTTTCATTTATATTTTCTTTGATGTTATTTATCAAAGAAGGACTTATTCACAGACAAGTTTTATTATTTGTTTACTCAAGTTTTTCTCAAAGGAAAGCGTTTGGAAATAACGGTTTATTTATTAGGGACATATACCAAAATGATCGTTAGGATAAGAGAATGCTAAAACAGTATTCCAGAATCTGCTGCCTCCACTAGAGGGAACTGCACTTGTTGAAGTTTAACTCCATTAACTATGTAAGAGTGCTGTACAAAGCCCTATTGGGGATCGAGGGGATCGGTGCCTTCGAGGTTGATAAGGCTACGTAATGTATTAAATTAACTGGAGATCGAGGAGACAATTCCCAAGTTGTAAGTTCACGTTTAGTTATTTAAATGATCTGGGAACCGAGATCCCGGAACTTCCCCTTTTGTTGGGTTAGTTTAATGCTCTGAGGATGGAGGCGGACCAAGGAATCAAGATTAAACAAGAAAATCTCGTCTGTATGAACATCTGGACTTGCCACGCTATCAAAGTAGGGCAGGACCATCATTTTCTTGCAAAATATCGGTTTATGTCCTAGTATATATAACATAATCGCGTAATTATTAATGTGGTGTGTTTCTACCACATGATTACCATCAGTTTGACCATTACCGCACCAGGCACGCTTGTTGAGGTAAGAAAGTAAACCAATTACAATACTTAATATGAGCACTCATGCTAAACATAATACTGATCTGCCGCATATTGAAATAGATTGTTACTCGTAAGTAGGTATGCGAGAGCAAAGCAAGGTCAGTATAGTAGTTCCATTAACAACTTCTTAGCGCAAAGCTTCTTATTACACTATGTAACAAAATTTCACTTTTGTCTTGTCCTTGACCCCAAACCATAATTTTCCAGTTATTTACATCTAAATAAAATAGAAAAAAAAAGTTATTTTGATCATAAAACTTTGCTTTAGTTGTTAGAACAATGAATTTAAATTTTTGCCTTATTTCATTATAGTATGGCTTACTATTGATTTTCATGTCAGGGAAAGACTTTTGCAAAATCTCAATTGTTTATCTAATTGCTTTTGAAATGTTGCAAATAAGTTAAAACAATGAATAAAAAAAAAAATATAAAGTGTTCTAAAGATCTTTAATTTTAGCAAGATAATTCTTAAACTGACCAGATCTAGCAAGAAATTTCTCATATTTAGAAGAATATGTTTACATTTCATAAATCTCCCAAATCTTCCAGAATGTTCTACCAGACACTTTTAGAAACTATTAGAACATTTTAGAACATTCTATTCAATGTAGACATTTCCAGAATATTCTAGAACTTTCTAGAATACAGTAGAAATATGTATAAGTATCGAGAATTTTCTAGAATCTACAAGAATTTTCTAGAATGGTTCAGAATATTCTAAAGTAGGTTAAAGAATATTCAAGAAAGATTGAGAACATTCTGGAACACATTCTAGAAAGACCAAGAATATTCTAGAGTACTGCTTGACAATAAAAAGAAGTTCTGCTTTGGCTGCCTGAGAAGACACATCACAAGAGGTGAAATGGCATCAAGAGGCTGCAGTCATTCTCTAGATGCATTCTGCTACATATGTGGTCAATTCATCAAGATAAGGGAAAAGAATTTTTCTGTAACACCATCTGGAAGAATAGTGAAATGTAGCTATTTTGGGGCAAAGAAAAATTCTAAAAGCCACAAAAGCAAGTTTGACAGGAACAATGGACGTTTTCTATTGCTTTACAATGAAAAGAATTGGTAAATAACACTTGCTTGTCAAAAACAAAAATCGTGTTACATAGTGAATTATCAAAGCTATGCAAATAAACTTGATGTAAGCTGAACCTTAAATAACAAATTCATGCATTTCATTCTACTTACCCTGACACTCCGCTGGTGGTGGCGTGTAATGGCTGGTGGTGGCGTGTAATGACTCTCGGTCACTTGTAGCCTCACCAGGCGTCGCGTCACGAACGTCACACCACTGCTAGTCCTGCCACCGCCACCAGCACCACTACCACCGACAATCTTGTCACTAGCACCAGCGGGACTCGCGGCAGTTGTATCGCCAGAAGTCAGGACGGCAGAAGCAGCAGGAATCGCAGCAGCACTAGCACTATCTGACCTACATAACCGCCAGCACAGGAAGTCGCTATATTGGTAACAAGGACCGTCTTGCCCAGCTGTCGTGTGTCCTGTGTTCCCTGGTTTCCATGATGTACTCTTCAAGCCTCTTCTGTTCATATCACTGTATCATCTCTAGATTATTGAATTATATCTGAATCTGGTCGGGATTTACTCGGCGAAAACAGAAAGCCTGGGACCAGCGCTGATCAAAACAATAACGCAGACGAGCGTGTCCACCCAGTGTTGACGCACTGCTACTTATCAATAGAAAACATTTTCCATAAGCGTTGTATAAGGTCTCATCACATTACACTAAAAGCACTCGCTCTGGTGAAGTTCAAAATGGTGAAATGAGAAAATGCTCGGACGTAATTTAAAAATAGTCTGGATCGGATGTTAACACTACACTATTATTGTGGCACTTCGAAATAAGAGCATGTTATTTACGTCTGGACATGTGTCATCTTTCTTTATTTCATCAACTTGTCTTCGTAGAAGTGGCAGTGGCCATGTAATTATCAGAATTCATAAAAGCGAGGCTTCAAATTACTTACTGGTAGTATATATTACCATTATAATAAATCTTGAGACTACAGAAACATTCAGCAACGTTTCCTTACCATTCGGTCTGCTCTTCAGACATATAATCCATTTTCTTACTTTGCACTATACTAAAGAAGTTCCCAATGGAAGCTGCTCTGCTACCATGTGTGAGCGTTGTCTGCTACAGACCACCACCGAGTCGTATATATCACCAGATCACTCAGATCACCAAGAATCCTAGTCTTGATTACAAATAAAACACGGACCGCGCTACCAGAATAGTGATCTGTAACGTATCACCATAAATAATTGCATCAAATGACTACAGGACCTAAGCGCCACTCACCGCATCGCTACCAACACTGCGGGGCCACACTACACCACCATCACCGGAAAGCAGTAACCAGAGGGCGCATCACACAGTGGCGACCATTGACTAGTCTTGTCTTCAGTGATGAGCTCAGCGTTTTGCTTCAGGAAGTGGAATTAGGACTTCTTTATTTCTTGTAATGTTAATAGAGAGATCCTCACTGATTAATTTTCCTGTAGCCTTAAACTTTCTGGCATTCCGTATTACTGATTCACGAACGCCGAGCAAGCGTCTAACTGCTGGAGGGCGGGAGAGAACTGCTGGTTATATGCTGCGCTCGTCCACATTCCACTGAAAGTATTAGTTACATAGGTAATTCTCCTCCAGGAGCGTCTGTAAAGTTGTGGCGGTTTGTTCACAAGTTTTGCCAACGGACTGTTCGCGAATGCCAGTGAGGCGTCCTCCAGAATGGCATGTAGAGGCGATGATTTATTAGGCAGTCAAATGTATCTCTTACGATAATATGAGTAATGTGAATTATATATTTATGGCCTTGTATGAGTGCTTGTGATACTTTTTCGATACCAGGAGGTGGAAAGTTGCAGATCACATGAATGATGCATAATAATTTTCAAGATGTGGCAGTGAAGCGACTGTAGAGGGAAACAAATATAAATTATGAACTCTGCAGCCATTTAAACTAAGAGCACAGGGCATGGCAGCGAGCAATATTGCTGGTACCAAACTTTAATCCACTGCCATAATACATACATCACAAAAAGTGGGAAATCACAATGCGATTCTGTATGCTAATAAAGTAAATATTAATAATGCATATTTACTTGCATATTGTCTCTTTCGTATTCCCCTGATAACATCATACTTAGCTAAATACTTATTTATCACTTTATTGAGTTTTGTTAACATGTACATCACAGAAATAAATACAGTAGCATTCAAGGTGAAAATATCGCGTTCTGGTTATTTTGACATGAATGATTTTTCCGGCATTGCAATTTAAATGTCAATATTAATTTACACAGCAAGTGGGAGAGAGAGAGAGAGAGAGAGAGAGAGAGAGAGAGAGAGAGAGAGAGAGAGAGAGAGAGAGAGAGAGAGACTCCAGATTGACTTATTGTTTATTGGTCTCAGATTTATATATGATAGTTTACGTGAAGCCTGGATCCGCTGAGCAAACAAATGCTCTTCCAAGGACTTATACACTCAATTATAAGAACATAGGTATAAATCTTAGGCCATACTCTTATGCAGAAAAGGTGCGCACACATCACACATTCATGTATATAAGCAAAAAAAAAAAAAAAAAAAAGAAAACACGTATACATAGAAGCTAAGTTACGGCGGTGCCAGATTTAGAAAAATATATATTTTTTGGAAAATAAGTAGATATGATTTCTTCTGACTGTGATTATTATTACTATTATTATTATTATTATTATTATTATTATTATTATTATTATTATTATTGTTATTATTATTATCATTATTATTATTATTATTATTATTATTATTATTATTATTATTATTATTATTATTATTATTATTTATTTATTTATTTATTTATCTATTTACTATTATTATTTTCTTTTTTTGTCAGGGTCGAGGCTTACCCATACTGAGATCATTCGTTAAGAGGCGTGTAACAATCAGCTGAGGATGTGTTTATGTAGGAAAATTCGTGTCTATTTTTTTTTTTTTTTTCTAAGATGTTAGGTAAATGTTTCTGGTCCACGTCCAGCATACTGGTAACACTTAAGTTTGACTCAGGTGACTGGCTGAACGTCATCCTTCACAAATTTTAAATACATTTCTTGCAAGATAATAATAATAATAATAATAATAATAATAATAATAATAATAATAATAATAATAATAATAATAATAAAATCTACATCTGCATTCACAAGAAAATGTTCATTAGATATCCGAAAAAGAATCCATACCTCAAGTTTTAGACATCCGATGAATCACATACACACACACACACACACACACACACACACACACACACTAATAAACCGTTTATTATTATTATTATTACACACACACACACACACACACACACACACACACACACACACGCACACACACACACACACACACATGCACAAAGTAACAGACCCATGCAAAAAAAAAAAAAAAAAAAACGTCGGCCAAGTAGACGTGCAGATGTGTTCCTGAGATCAGCGATAAAGCAACGGTTGAAGCAGAGCACGAGGGCAGCGTCAGGTTTAGTTTACTCGTTGTGTCACCTTTCACATGGAATTATGAACTAGAATTAATCACCTCAGCTGTAAATAAATAAATAAATAAATAAATAAAAGATGACCATTAAAAGATAGTAGTTTACAAAGGATTTAATCATGCTGTGATAAAAACTGCTTTTATCCTTGTTTAAATATATACAATGTAGTAAGGCAAGAGTGCATCGATTATGATACGAATAACAACAAACAAATTAAACGTATGAATACTGAAGTATATATATATATATATATATATATATATATATATATATATATATATATATATATATATATATATATATATATATATATATATATATATATATATATATATATATATATATATATATATATAACCAAATATATGCTAAATTCTATGCAACAAGAGCATTAGAAAATTAAACTTTCGGTAAAATATTTTCATTTCAAATGTCTCAGATAAGAATATCTCGCTCATTATTGCGTAAATGGAGAATGAAGATTATTAGTTCAAATGTAATAAACAAACACATATTTTTATAATTTCATATGTACATATCCTCATCAGTAATAAAGGAGGAACACTGATGTTTTAAATATGTTAGCAGGTGGAGAAAAGATGACTCGCTGCGGTGTAAGACGGAAAAGGAAAAAGTGCAGAAGAGTATTAGCGCCTCGACGCCCCTTTACCAAGTGACAAAAGTGTCCTTCCGAGCCTTTTTGTAATATCAGGAAAGGGATGTCAGCTTGTGACTCTGCAAGAGTGTGCCAACTCGCCGTGGCCCAGGTGATAAAAGCATGAATGAATATGGAAAGAAAACCAGGAGAGAGAGAGAGAGAGAGAGAGAGAGAGAGAGAGAGAGAGAGAGAGAGAGAGAGAGAGAGAGAGAGAGAGAGAGAGAGAGAGAGAGAGAGAATCGTAGTTTTGATATGATTGTAAAGAGGGATTTTTATCACAGTTAATAATAATGAAAGAATAATAACAACAGAAATGCAAATGATAGCATTCTCATGCACAGTACATTCTACATTGTATTACGAAATTTCCTCACGCAGTCCATCCCGGGTCAATTCACTCAACACTGTGCTATCTCACGCACACTCCATGACGGACGCGGGGAACAAACAGAGTAGGACACGATGAATCCGTCCTGGCGGCGCTTTACTGGACTGTCACGACCGGGGAAGATGCCTGAGGGAGGAGCGAACACCACCACCGGCTTGAAGGGAATATTCATGCATGCAAATACGTCTGAAGTCGCCCCCCTCCTTCTCCCGCCCGCCGTGTGACCCCACCTCATTCTCTCCGTCATTGCTAATCTCAGAAACGTGTCGATCTCTCAGCCGCCAGCGTTATGAATTGAGGTGTCTAGGTGATGGCGCGCGGCGACCCGAGAGAGACGCACTGAATTGAGATGGAAGGGAGATGGAATGCCGCGGAGGAGATGGCGGCGTGCTGCACCGCGCCACGGGGATTAATAAACTTGAATGAGGTCAAATTTAGCAGCAGTGAGTTGAGAGAGAGAGAGAGAGAGAGAGAGAGAGAGAGAGAGAGAGAGAGAGAGAGAGAGAGAGAGAGAGGATTATTACAAGTGCTTGCATTTGTCTGCACGACGAACTGAGAGAAGAAAGGCTATGTTCGTACTCTGTCTGTCTGCCCTCTCTCTCTCTCTCTCTCTCTCTCCTCTCTCTCTCTCTCTCTCTCTCTCTCTCTCTCTCTCTCTCTCTCCCTGTGTGTGTGTGTGTGTGTGTGTGTGTGTGTGTGTGTGTGTGTGTGTGTGTGTGTGTGTGTGTGTATGTGTGAGTGTGTGTGTGTGTGTGTTTAGGTAAGTTAATTACGTTAAAGCTTTCAAAGGAGAGAGAGAGAGAGAGAGAGAGAGAGAGAGAGAGAGAGAGAGAGAGAGAGAGAGAGAGAGAGAGAAGGGATTATAAGACACTTCCTTTCTACTACTATAATCTGATTAATTGCTCATCAGTGCGTTATGTTTTGTCCTCGTCTTATTGGAGTCTCCCAGCACGCTCCCCGCTATCCGCAGTATTCGTAGAAGACTCGCCAGAAGGCAAAGCCACTCCACATGGAAACTGATTCACTCTTATAATCAATAGTATATGACGTACCTCGGTTTCCTGCACGATTCAAGCCGCTGCCCTCCACACACAGGCTTCAGTTAAGACACACAATACCCTCTCCAAATGCCACGGATCGCTTCCATTGAGTGTACATATACCTTGAGACTTACTGCAATACATTGACTATCTGTGAATTTGAGGGTATTTTCTCGTATCAATATTATTCTTTTCTTTTCCTCCTGTGAAGAGCAAGAAGATATCAGTCAAAATGTTGTAGGAATATCTATTTTTCTCTGTACACACACACACACACGTACTCACACTACTACCGCCATGAATAAGCAGACAAACAAATAAACAAGAAAGCCAACCAATAACCATAATTCTGATGTCCCCCAAGCAGTGTGACAATACGAATGCAAAGTACGAATGTTGGTACAGGCTGTAATTTCATCTTCTCTCCACATTCACGGCAGTATCAGAAGTAGTTACTTGCTCTCCATTATCTTGCATCCTCATGTCAACAGGAATTACGGTCCCGACAACGCACCGGGGTAAACATATGAGTCCCTCTCAATAAAGGCTTTCAGTTGTGTATTGCTCTTACGGGAAAACCTGGGTGTATATCAAGTACATATGTATATATCACTGTGTGTGTGTGTGTGTGTGTGTGTGTGTGTGTGTGTGTGTGTGTGTGTGTGTGTGTGTGTGTGTGTGTGAGACTACGTAAATGGGAATCGCAGTCTAGGCAGAGATACATGTTTCAATATTAAAGAGAAGAGGAGGATTAAGTGTGACGGATATATTTACTTGCCTTGCCTCACCTGCCATTGCCTACCCTTGGCTCTCCTCATTGCCCTTGACATTGCCCATTGACTGACACCCAACAAGGTGAGTCGTTCTAGCTACTTCTGAATCTACAGCATAACATAATCTAGCTGAAAATGTTTGTGAAGAAAAATAAAAGATTAATTAAAAGTCCAAGTGAAGACAGTATGGAAAAAAAAAATCTTACTTTTCAGCATAAAAGTGAAACCGGAAGAAAGAAATAGAGTGCTTGAAAATAAACAATCACCGCTTCCGGAAAGTAATATAGTAAATTGTCGTGAGAAGGCAAATTTAGTTCCGGAAGTGTCTTCATAGTTCTTTCTTAGAGGAGTATAGGTCACGGCAACGTGGGAAGGAAAACAAAGGAAACAGTTCCGCATTCATCTTGTACAAGGGATGAAACAGGTCACATTATATAATGAAGTCTCGCATCTCTTGTGTGAGACAGACAGTGTGTTGAAAGACTGAGAGACAGTGGGAAGTCTTGTTCAGCAAGGAAGCATAAAAGATAATGAAATATAATAAATAAATAGATAAAATAATAGATAAAATAGTAATAATAATAATAATAATAATAATAATAATAATAATAATAATAATAAT
Organism: Scylla paramamosain; assembly: GCF_035594125.1. Taxonomy (NCBI): domain Eukaryota; kingdom Metazoa; phylum Arthropoda; class Malacostraca; order Decapoda; family Portunidae; genus Scylla; species Scylla paramamosain. Next base: position 13,330,102 of record NC_087151.1, read on the forward strand.
AATAATAATAATAATAATAATAATAAAAATTTTCTTGTTCTAGTTTTTGTTCTTGTTTTTTTTTTCAACTTCTTTCTCCACCTTCTCTTACTTCTTTTTCTTCTTCTTTTTCTTCTCTTTCTTCTTCTTCTTCTTATATTATTATTATTATTATTATTATTATTATTATTATTATTATTATTATTATAATTATTATTATTATTATTATTATTATTATTATCATTATCATCATCATCATCATCATTATCATGGTATAAGGTTCGCGAAAGATATGGAAGCCAGACAACCCACTACTCTTGTAACCTCAATAGAGAAACTGATTATAAGGCTTAAAATTTAGCTCCTTTATTTGGCATTTTATACGGCTAGCAAATCTGACTTGAAGACAGCTACCAACCCTACTGTATATTGTTGTACTTAAAATAATTCGTTCTCAGAAGTTAATACTAAGGTTCTCTCTCTCTCTCTCTCTCTCTCTCTCTCTCTCTCTCTCTCTCTCTCTCTCTCTCTCTCTCTCTCTCTCTCTATCTCTCTCTTGTTTGTATCGTTCCCAGAATATTGGTAATGTAGGAATGGGAAACTTTTGTTATCTACGAGTATACCTCAAACGAAGCTTACCAATGCAATTTGTGCTCATCAACTATAAACAAAATTTTTATGGTATATATTTATTTTTCTTCTAGGAGTGCAAAATTATAAAATGATATAGCTACACCTACAGTAACATGGTTTTAATAAAGCATCATAAAAAGGAAAATAAATAGAATGAACAAAGAAGAGTTAGATGAATCGGCTTCAAATTTTGTCATATTTCTGTTGTCAAAAATACAAATATGTGTATTCTAGGTAGACAAATGTGTGTAAGACGCGTATTTCACATACTTATCAATCTTTTTATTTATAATATTTATCACATTTTTTTTTTCATAAAAATACCATGTTAAGCTGTCAACATAAAGTTTTGTGAATGTGTTAGACTATAAACATTCACAAGGAAGAATTCGCCAAACATTCCCGATTAATTTTGATAAGTAGCCTATAAAATCATATTAATCTCTGACTATAGGAATAAATGATGATTTGTATTAATTATTAAATCATGAAACTAGACAAACGATAAGAATGACTTAGTCTGTGAACATACACGAGGAATGACATGTTTTCTTTCTATGGGACATTTCCTTTTGCATGGTGAGCTAATACATGACATGATTATTAATTTCGATCATGTTAAGATCAAATTAGGTTATTGTCGATTATTTTGTTTATATTAGAGTGCCTTTGTCTTCTGCTAGTATTTATCACAAGTAATGCATCCTGCTGATCTGATGTTAAAACTTTGCTGCTCCAGCAATAAAAATAGTATCGAACCAGATGTCTTCCTTTGGTTTCGATGCGTTACGATGTTGGTGAGCGAAAAACAATTACGAAATGGGATCAATTTGTTGTTAAAGGGTTGGGAGCTCACCAGTGCAGTGTGACCATGAGCTTCAAGTGGATATCTTGCTGTCCCCAGGCTGAGGAGATGGTGCACAGTCATGGTTGAGGCTGGGGAACCTGGTACACTAGCTTCCGTTGAGTTGGTGCTCCCTTATTCTTAACTCTTGTCCTCTACTAATAAGAACCCTTCAAAACGTTGCACTTGAAAGACTCCTTAGCAGGTCACAGGACTTCAGATTGAGGATAAACGCTTTGGAAATCAGTACGGTGTTACGCGAGTTCTGCACAAAATTGTTACTGGCAAAACGTCAACTCAGCGCGACTGGGCCAGTACGCACAAAAGGTCTGTAAGATATCCACAGGATGAAGCTGACGAGGTGTGAAGGTGATGACAAGGCCGTAGGAACAAGCAAGGTTGTTTCGACTCCAGATCAGAAACTGCATCGAACAGCGTGGTGGTGTAGTCTATGTGGATAATGTTACAGTGTGACTGGTAATTCAGCATTCCACCTTAATGACATGAAGATTTTTTTTTCTCTAGTTAAAATAAAACTTCATGAATCAGACCTTTCATAAGAATACTAATCTGAACCTAACTTTAACTATCTTCATGTAAGCTAATCTCACACCCACTCTTATAGAACTGAAAATGACATAATACTACTTGTATTACACTCACACACACACACACACACACACACACACACACATATATATATATATATATATATATATATATATATATATATATATATATATATATATATATATATATATATATATATATATATATATATATATATTTATTTATTATGATGTTACATGAGAGCTGGAGGGATTAATACATAAGGCCAAGATAAGTGCTTAGTTGTTCCTATTATAAAGAAACTCTTTGTTAATCATGTATTGAAGATATCCAATATCTACTGGGGGCTGAAACCTAAAAAAAACTCAGGCAGTTTGCTTATTAATTTGCCTGCAGCAGCAATATGAAAGTGCCGACAACCTGGACTGAAAATTAATTTCCTGGTCTGCTTTTCGAATTCCATTAAAAGGAAACCTTGCATTCTCACTCCGAACATGAACAGCAGTCCTCAACAGTAAAAGAAGAAATAGTGGCAGTGCGAGGAGGAAGCAACATTAATAACAGCAGGCAACATCGTATGGAAGTAGAAATACTAGGAAAATCATATTAAGAATGGAAAAAAGACGGAGGCTGCGGCAACAATAACAACATTGGCAGGGGTGACGACAGTAGTAGTAATAGTAGTAGTACTAGTAGTGAAAGTGGGAGACGTAGGTAGCGATGGTAGTATTTTAAGTGCGTGGTGGTATTTGAGGTAGTAAAAGTAGTAATAGTTGTAGTAGTAGTAGTAGTAGTAGAAGTAGTAGTAGTAGTAGTAATAGTAGTAGTAGTAGTAGTAGTAGTAGTAGCAGTAGTAGTAGCAGTAGTAGCAGTAGTAGTAGCAGTAGTAGTAGTCGTAGTAGCACTACACTTATGCTTGAGTTTAATGAGATTTTCATGCTATAATACGTACATGGCAAGGATAGACAATGAGAAGTGAAGGTGGTTGACCAAAAGAGTAAGGTGGCAGCCATCGTGAGACTGACTGAGTAGTAGTAGTAGCAGTAGTAGTAATAGTAGTAGTAGTAGTAGTAGTAGTAGTAGTAGTAGTAGTAGTAGTAGTAGTAGTAGCAATAGTAGGAAAAGAAAGAGTAGCTGCAGTAGTAAACGTATTACAGCAATCTTGCCTGAATGTGGCCATTTTTCAAGGTATTACTGAATAACCGCAGAATACCCACATGCTTTCCATGAACCCTGGCCTCCACGGTGGTTGCCTTCAGGAGCTCTCTGAGGCGTCGCTCTACTGCTGCTATCATTGCTTCTTCTACTGCCACTACTACTACTACTACAACTACTACTACTACTACTACTACTATTACTACTACTGCTACTACTACTGCTACTACTACTACTACTACTACTACTACTACGTACAACAACAACAACAACAACAACAACAACAACAACAACAACAACGCTGAGAACAAGAACAATAACAACAACAACAACAACAACAACAACAACAACAACAACAACAACGCTGAGAACAAGAACAATAACAACAACAACAACAACAACAACAACAACTACTACTACTACTACTACTACTACTACTACTACTACTACTACTACTACTACTACTACTACTACTACTACTACTACTACCACCATTTGTACTCCACCACGACTTTTACCACCACTACAACTACACTACTACTACAACTACAAACAACTAATAAAACTACGTACTCCCACGGTTTCTAGGGCGCAGTTCTACATTACAGAACGTTACGGGACAAAATAACAGAGAATAATATAAAAAAAAAAAAAAACAATATTAAAAGAGAATATTTGCCAGGAACTATGTAAAGCAAAGCGCCTTAATTAAACTAGTGGAGAACAATACCCGTATAAATGTAACCGTGTAATGTTTCCGAGATCCCAGGCGAGTGCACGCGAGATGCAGACGGGAAGTTAAATCGAAAGTTTAAAGTTTGATTAAAGGAGATATGACCATGTGTAATAGCTGGAGAGAGAGAGAGAGAGAGAGAGAGAGAGAGAGAGAGAGAGAGAGAGAGAGAGAGAGAGAGAGAGAGAGAGAGAGAGAGAGAGAGAGAGAGAGAGAATACGCATGCACAAAGGCATAAATACACACAAACATAACAGAAATGCAGGGAAACAAACGGAATGAGAGAAAAAAAGATATACAGACAAACAGATAGACTAACAGGAACGGCAAGGAATAATAAAGGGCGAGGTTCTTTGGAAGGCGTACACGCACACACACACACACACACACACACACACACACACACACACACACAGCAAGGACGTAAATGAATATAACTTGTGATCCTGACATCTATGGGAAAGCTGTTGCGATTTTTTTGTAACGGTTGTAACACCACTCCTTTTCCTCCTCTCTCTCTCTCTCTCTCTCTCTCTCTCATCTCTCTCTCTCTCTCTCTCTCTCTCTCTCTCTCTCTCGTTTATTTCTTGTTCCTCTCTTTTTTCTTTAAGTAAATAGTGAAGTAGGTAGATTGGTAAGTAGGTAGGTATAGAAAAAAAGAGAGAGAGAGAGAGAGAGAGAGAGAGAGAGAGAGAGAGAGAGAGAGAGAGAGAGAGAGAGAGAGAGAGTTGTATCCATTAGCGCAAAACAGAATTTTCCGTGGGCAATAATTATGTCATGCTGAGTCCCTTTGTGGATTGACCAACATCTGACGACTCACGCAAGACTTTGAGGAAGAATGAAGAAGGTGAGGAGAATTACCTGCATCAATAACATAAGCGCCGTTGTGGATGTCTTCAGCTGTTGTTCAGGAGAGTGTGAGAAGTGAAAAGTGAGGTTCTTATGATGGTGCATCTGATTCTCTCATACCAAAGGATCGTGTCTA
>NC_087151.1:13340000-13350000 GCF_035594125.1 Scylla paramamosain
ATATACAGATACAAGAAAAATTCATTTGTCACATATACGTTGATTGCTCGGGAGCTGCGAATTTTAAGCGAAGAACCGCCATCACTATCCTCCATTGGTCTTCTCTGTTTTAAGGCTGTCGGTAATTTATGAAATTTTACCATCGCCCCCCCCCAAAAAAAAAAGATTTCTGAATCCGCCCCTGGTGCAGCACCACGCTACTTTCTGTCACGGAGTTTATTTGGTTATTTACTGATTTTTCCTTATTTTTCTGCGATTACTGAAGGGAAAGCTCAAATGTGTTCAATGTAGAGGGAAACAGCCGAATGTCAATCAAGAAGAGCGGATGGTGGTCCGGAAAGTTTTGTTGAGTAGATAAGTGAGGAAACTGGATCCAAAGCTGGATGTTGCGTTTATGTGCGCAACGACTTAACCTGCTCTCGTGCCCACGCTCTTGAATCTTTCGATTTTCCACCATCTGGCTACGACTACAGAGTCACTCTCAAACTAAATTTATCTGTGTTGTATACCTCTCACATAACTCCTCTGGCTATAAGAAATTCTTTGACTACTTAACTTCCAAAGTGGAGCACATTCTGATCCTCTTCCCTTTTGCAGAGATCTCCATTCTTGGAGACTTCAATGTTCACCACCAGCTTTGGCTTTCCTCTCCTTTCACTGACCATCCTGGTGAACTAGCCTTCAACTTTGCTATCCTCCACGACCTAGAGCAATTGGTGCAACACCCTACTCGTATTCCTGACCGTTTTAGAGATACGCTCAACATTATTGATCTTTTCCTGACCTTTAATTCTGCTTATGCTTTCATCCTCTCTTCTCCGTTGGGGTCCTCTGATCACAATCTCATATCTGTGTCTTGTCCTATCGCTCCAATCCCTCCTCAGGATCCCCCTAAGCGAAAGTGCCTCTGGCGTTTTGCCTCTACTAGTTGGGGAGATGGGGGAGACCTGAGGAGGTATTTTGCTGGTTTTCTTTGGAATGACTACTGCTTCCATGTCAGAGACCCGTCTTTGTGTGCCGAGCGCATAACAGAGGTGATACTGTCTGTCATGGAGGCGTACATTCCTCACTTTTTTCCTAGACCTAAACCTTCTAAACCTTGGTTTAACACTGTTTGTTCTCGTGCTATACATGATAGAGAGGTGGCCCACAAAAGGTACTTAAGCCTTCCATCACCAAAATCTCATGCACTTTATATTTCTGCCCAGAACCATGACACGTCTGTTCTCCAACTAGCCAAAAACTCTTTCATTGACAGAAAGTGTCAAAATCTTTCAAGATCTAACTCCCCTCGTGACTTCTGGCATCTAGCCAAAAATACCTCCACCCTGTGACTACTTCATGGTGCCTATTAAAATTCTTTGCAATGATGCTTTCCATGCCCTTACTGGCCTAAACCCTCGGAAGGCTTATGGACTTCATGGGGTCCCTCCTATTGTTCTCGGAAACTGTGCCTCTGTGCTTGCACCTTGCCTAATCAAAATCTTTCAACTCTGTCAACCTTTCCTTCTTGCTGGAAGTTTGCCTACATTCAGTCTGTTTCTAAAAAGTCCTAATCCCTCAAACTACCGTCCTATCGCTTTAATTTCCTGCCATCTAAAGTTTTTGAATCTATCCTCAACAGGAAGATTCTTAAACATCTATCACTTCACAACTTTCTATCTGAGCATGGGTTCCATCAAGCCCGCTCTACTGATGATCTGGCTTTCCTTACTGAGTCTTACTCATCCTCTTTTAGAGATTTTGGTGAAACTTTTGCTGTTGCCTTGGACATATCAAAAGCTTTTGATAGAGTCTGGCACAAATCTCTGATTTCCAAACTACCCTCCTACGGCTTCTATCCTTCTCTCTGTAACTTCATCTCAAGCGTCCTCTCTGACCGTTCTATTGCTGCTGTTGTAGACGGTCACTGTTCTTCGCCTAAATCTATTAACAGTGGTGTTCCTCAGGGTTCTGTCCTGTCACCCACTCTCTTCTTATTATTCATCAATGACCTTCTAAACCAAGCTTCTTGTCCTATCCACTCCTACGCTGATGATACCACCCTGCACTTTCCCACGTCTTTTCATAGACGTCCAACACTTTAGGAGGTAAACATTTCACGCAGGGAAGCCACAGAACGCTTGACTTCTGATCTTTCTAAAATTTTTGATTGGGGAAGAGCAAACTTGGTATTGTTCAATGCCTCAAAAACTCAATTTTTCCATCTATCAACTCAACACAACCTTCCAGACAACTATCCCCTCTTCAATGACACTCAACTGTCCTCTTCTACACTGAACATCCTCGGTCTGTCCTTTACTTATAATCTGAGCTGGAAACTTCACATCTCATCTCTAGCTAAACCAGATTCTATAAAGTTAGGTATTCTGAGACGTCTCCGCCAGTTTTTCTCACCCTCCCCAGCTGCTAACTCTGTACAAGGGCCTTATCCGTCCATGTATGGAGTATGCATCACATGTCTGGGGGGGTTCTACTCATACCACTCTTCTAGGCAGGGTGGAATCAAAAGCTTTTCGTTTCATCAACTCGTCTCCTCTAACTGACTCTTCAACTTCTCTCTTATCGCCGCAAGGTTGAATCTCTTGCTGTCTTCTATCGCTATTTTCATGTTAACTGCTCTTTAGATCTTGCTAACTACATGCCTCCCCTCCTCTCGCAGCCTCGCTGCACAAGACTTTCTTCTTTCTTTCACCCTTTTTTTTTTTTTTTTTTTTTTTTTTTTTTATGTAGGAAGGATACTGGCCAAGGGCAACAAAAATCTAATAAAAAAAATGCCCACTGAAATGCCAGTCCCTAAAAGGGTCAAAGCAGTGGTCAAAAATTGGTGGATAAGTGTCTTGAAACCTCCCTCTTGAAGGAATTCAAGTCATAGGAAGGTGGAAATACAGAAGCAGGCAAGGAGTTCCAGAGTTTACCAGAGAAAGGGATGAATGATTGAGAATACTGGTTAACTCTTGCGTTAGAGAGGTGGACAGAATAGGAGTGAGAGAAAGAAGAAAGTCTTGTGCAGCGAGGCCGCGGAAGGAGGGGAGGCATGCAGTTAGCAAGATCAGAAGAGCAGTTAGCATGAAAATAGCGGTAGAAGACAGCTAGAGATGCAACATTGCGGCGGTGAGAGAGAGGCTGAAGACAGTCAGTTAGAGGAGAGGAGTTGATGAGACGAAAAGCTTTTGATTCCACCCTGTCTAGAACAGCAGTATGAGTGGAACCCCCCCAGACATGTGAAGCATACTCCATACATGGACGGATAAGGCCCTTGTACAGAGTTAGCAGCTGCGGGGGTGAGAAAAACTGGCGGAGACGTCTCAGAACACCTAACTTCATGGAAGCTGTTTTAGCTAGAGATGAGATGTGAAGTTTCCAGTTCAGATTATAAGTAAAGGACAGACCGAGGATGTTCAGTGTAGAAGAGGGGGATAGTTGAGTGTCATTGAAGAAGAGGGGATAGTTGTCTGGAAGATTGTGTCGAGTTGATAGATGGAGGAATTGAGTTTTTGAGGCATTGAACAATACCAAGTTTGCTCTGCCCCAATCAGAAATTTTAGAAAGATCAGAAGTCAGGCGTTCTGTGGCTTCCCTGCGTGATATGTTTACCTCCTGAAGGGTTGGACGTCTATGAAAAGACGTGGAAAAGTGCAGGGTGGTATCATCAGCATAGGAGTGGATAGGACAAGAAGTTTGTTTTAGAAGATCATTAATGAATAATAAGAAGAGAGTGGGTGACAGGACAGAACCCTGAGGAACACCACTGTTAATAGATTTAGGAGAAGAACAGTGACCGTCTACCACAGCAGCAATAGAACGGTCAGAAAGGAAACTTGAGATGAAGTTACAGAGAGAAGGATAGAAACCGTAGGAGGGTAGTTTGGAAATCAAAGCTTTGTGCCAGACTCTATCAAAGGCTTTTGATATGTCCAAGGCAACAGCAAAAGTTTCACCAAAGTCTCTAAAAGAGGATGACCAAGACTCAGTAAGGAAAGCCAGAAGATCACCAGTCGAGCGGCCTTGACGGAACCCATACTGGCGATCAGATAGAAGGTTGTGAAGTGATAGATGTTTAAGAATCTTCCTGTTGAGGATAGATTCAAAAACTTTAGATAAGCAGGAAATTAAAGCAATAGGACGGTAGTTTGAGGGATTAGAGCGGTCACCCTTTTTAGGAACAGGTTGAATGTAGGCAAACCCTTATTCTGTCCACCTCTCTAATGCAAGAGTTGACCAGTATTCTCAATCATTCATCCCTTTCTCTGGTAAACTCTGGAACTCCCTACCTGCTTCTGTATTTCCACCTTCCTATGACTTGAATTGCTTGAAGAGGGAGGTTTCAAGACACTTATCCTTCAATTTTTGACTACCACTTTGGACCCTTTTCTGGGACTGGCATCTCAGTGTTTTTTTTTTTTTTATTGGATATTTTTTGCCCTTGGCCAGTGTCTCTCTTACATAAAAGAAAGAAGAAACTGTTATTGGGGCACTGAACACCACGAGGTTTGCAATGTCCTGCTCAGAAATTTTATAGAGATCAGAAGTTAAGGTGCTCTTTGATTCCTTATCTGTCTGTCTGACCTTGTTTACGTGTTTGCCTATTAATCTCTCTCTCTCTCTCTCTCTCTCTCTCTCTCTCTCTCTCTCTCTCTCTCTCTCTCTCTCTCTCTCTCTCTCTCTCAAGTGAATAAACTAATTTCTATGATGTCTACGAATTTTTCTTTCCTTCAGGTTGATAAATCTTATTAAAAAAAGCGAAAACAAGATAGATATCGTGCTGCATTCAGTGATGTGCCTCATGCCAAACCCGATTATAAACAAGCTTTAAAAAAAATAACAAAATAAAATTAATAGATGAATAAAAATATAAGCTGGTAGGAAAATCTGACCCGTAAGCAAAAGTTAGCCAGAAATCAAAAGTGTCGTAATAAACACATAAATACGATTACGAGAAAGGAAATGAGACTGCGCTACGCTATCGTGAGGAACGGGATTAATTAACGTTGTTTGCTGATATTAGCGAGTCTCACTGAAAAAAACTCTCTCTCTCTCTCTCTCTCTCTCTCTCTCTCTCTCTCTCTCTCTCTCTCTCTCTCTCTCTCTCTCTCTCTCTCTCTCTCTCTCTCTCTCTCACTCTCTATACACACACACACACACACACACACACACACACACACACACACACACACACAGACACACACACACACACACACACACACACACACACACACACTACTTGGGTTCACCAGAATTCATATGGACTACTTCCTCCTCTGTAGCGTGTGCGAGCGCTAACTTCTTGTATTTACTCAGAGCGTGTTGTATGAAAAGAAAGAAAGAAAAAAAACTTTCATTTTGTCGGTTAATTAGTGCTGCACATAAAAAAAAAAGAGGAAAAAAGGAGAAAAAGGTGCTCAGAACGAAGCACAGTGAAGCCGGAGGAGTACAGAATGATGTGGAGTGAAAAAGAGCTGGAAAACAGGATGAGGACGAAGGAGAAAAAGGTGTTATGTAAAGTAAAATGATAACATGAGCCTCGTGGCGATTATTTTTTTTTCTTGTGTAATTTAAAGAAATTGAACGAAATGAGTTAGGTCTGTATATTACAGAGACCTATTTTACTGTTTGATTGTCTGTCTGTCTGTCTGTCTCACTTTTTCGTATTAATTAAGTCAAATTTATGAATAAGAGCCACAGTGAATAATAAAATGAATGAATGAATCAGTAAATAAATGAAAATAAATTAACGAAGTTTTATGCTATCAAAACTTATCAGCAAATATAAACTACAAAGCAGTCAACGTTCCTGCCGCCAGCCGAGATGCGAAGCTAAACACACACACACACACACACTCTCCTCTCTCTCTCTCTCTCTCTCTCTCTCTCTCTCTCTCTCTCTCTCTCTCTCTCTCTCTCTCTTCAAACTCACTCCCAGTTGAATTTTTACTAGTGTGTAGGGTAAGCGCGGCACAGATCTCACATCCTAATTAATATTAAATTCAAACAGGGAGATCTGCTTTCACCACCACCACTACCGTTACTATTACCGCCACCGCCGCCGTCTACATCCAATGCATTTTCTGGACCATTGCCACGTAAAGCTGCCTAATACTGCCTAGCTGAATAACTATAAGTTTTCGGAGCAGCAATTTATTTATTTATTTATTTATTTACGTGTTACTTATTAAATCATATTTTAATGTGTGTGTGTGTGTGTGTGTGTGTTCTAATAAGTTTAAGAATCCATGGCTCGCGATCAAAGTTCGAAGTTACTTTCAGCCGAGACGTATTACCCACAAGAGAGAAATAAAAAGTAGAGAAGCAAATAAAGAAGTAAGCAAGTGCTACTTTCTCACGTGTGAATTTTGAGGAAAGTCAAAATATCTTTACAAGTACATCCAATTAAGGATGTTTTCTACTCGCTTTGTATTCGTTTTACTGCTGTAAAAGTAGCACACACACACACACACACACACACACACACACACACACACACACACACACACACACACGCACACACACCATGGAAACATAATAAGCTAACAAGCAGTTAGCAGCCTGTGTAGCTCTTAAACGGCGAATGGCGTGATTGGCCCCACTTATATCGTCGGCACGACGCGTGTCTAGTCTGGGCGAGGCACGCAGGTGACGAATGGTGGCGTGCTGAATGACTATCTGCCGACTTCTGCAGGGGGAAGGGAGAAACTGGCGAAAAGTGACACGAAAATGTTTTTTTTTTTTTATCCAATCATTTCCATGGTAGTGGACATCACAGTGAGTGAACTGATTCCTTCGCATCAAAATTGGTTGGATGGCGATGTTTCAATACTTGGAGTCCAGCTAGCAGCCTCTCCAGTTCGTGAAACTTTAGTCTTTAAACTTCTGTGAATTAAATTTCATATCTGTCGCTTATTTTAATTATGAATCCTGTTACTTTTTCGTTTAAACTTTGAAAAATATAATAATTTCCTGTTAGTTATTCATTGACTAGAAAACCTATCACCGCTTACCTCTCCTCAATGCAACAAAGAGTGTGACTCTTCTATAATTTTATGATTGATTTTAATTCTTTCAAACTCATTAACATTCAAAATATCGCACTTCACACCCAGTTCTTCCAATAACACTTCAAGACCACCTTCATTACACAGCAGGCGTTGGGTCAGTTATGAAATGAGGTGAAATTGGAGTGGGAGTGATGCTAAAAACCAACGCACAAGAATTAATTGCAATGGAAAAATTAAACATGAAACGGAAGTGGAATGGATTTCAGTAAATTGCTATAAATTTATAATATGATTTGTACTGCTATTATATTACAGATAATAAATATTGTGATTAAATTTAATGCAAAAAATACACAGTTTAGTGGGAGAAAAATTAAACCCGGAGGATTGAAGGATTAAACCACAATTAATTTTTTTTTTCCGGTAATATTATTGAGACGGTTGAGTAAAATTTTAGTTAAGCCAGTTGAATGGAGTATCGATCATAATGGTTTAGACCTAAAAAAAAAAAAAAACTAAGAAATTAAATGAAACTGAATTTGTTTACTTTTTAATGAACCGAATTGGAACTGATCAATTCGCATTTTACAGTGAAATGGAATTGAACTTCTAAAAGTTGATTGATCCCAGCCGTGCCACTCAGTGTTCTAAAATTACAAGTACCTTGATCTACGTTCCAAAGGAGGCCTATTCAACCTTAAATCTTTTTGTTGTGTCCACTTAAGAACATAAAAACAAAAGAGGAAGGGAATCTACAAGAAGCCATCAGACATGAAACATACCAACCTCCTCCACCTCCCACCCTCATCCACAAATTCATCTAATCTTCTTTTAAAGCTTCCTAGTGATTCCTTACTAGCAACATGATTAGTGAGTCTGTTCCATTCGTCTACCACTCTATTTGAAAAACAGTTCCTCACTTTCACTTATACACTTTCGACTGAGGACTTGGTGGTTCCATTGTAGAGCATGAAGCCAAATAACACGTCACTCTCGCTCAAAAAGTCATGGTTGAAAGTTTATGATGCAAAGATCGCCACTCCCTCCTACATCCCAAGACCAGCTGACAACAACATGACCCAATTAACAGAACTCCAGTGATTGTTCAGTCTGTCAGCAGTGCAATCCTAAGGGCGAGGAAGTTTGCTGGAAAAAAAAAATTATAATAGATATGCAAGAGATAGTGATGATCTAATCCCACTAATCATTAAACGCGTTTCCTTTGTATTGGGATTAGAGAGAGAGAGAGAGAGAGAGAGAGAGAGAGAGAGAGAGAGAGAGAGAGAGAGAGAGAGAGAGAGAGAGAGAGAGAGAGAGAGAGAGAGAGAGAGAGAGAGATTCAAAGATGGAATAGTTTTTCAAGGTTTAAGGAAGAAGAAAAATAGAGAAAGAAAGAAAAAAAGTAAAGGAAGTTTAGAAAGAAAAGAGATAAGGGGGATGAACAGAAGGAAAATAAAAAGGGGCAGAATGTAAAAGGATAAGACGAAAAACGAGAAAAAAAAGTTAGTTTCTGCTTGAAGATAATGAACGATATGAGAGAGAGAGAGAGAGAGAGAGAGAGAGAGAGAGAGAGAGAGAGAGAGAGAGAGAGAGAGAGAGAGAGAGAGAGAGAGAGAGAGAGAGAGAGAGAGAGAGTAGGTAAGGTAAAGTAAGGAGACTCCCAAGGCTCGCTCTGATCCACTTTATGGCACTACGTGAGGGGAATTGGGGAGTGGTGATGATAGTGGTTGTGGTAATGCTGGTGGCGGTGAGGCAGATAGAGATGAAGGTGGTGAAGAACAGTGCTTACAGTGGTGAGGGAGGAGCCGTAGACAATACAGTAATAGTGGTGGCGGGGGTGAGTTGTCTCAGTGTGAAATAGAGTTGTGATGATTATGGTAGTGCTAATTTACTTACGAGAGAGAGAGAGAGAGAGAGAGAGAGAGAGAGAGAGAGAGAGAGAGAGAGAGAGAGAGAGAGAGAGAGAGAGAGAGAGAGAGAGAGGATGTTACACCAGTGATAAAGGGGAAAAAAAATACTGCCTTCCTCATCCACTCAGCGTAAAGAGAAATGAGTAGAGGAAGCTGGGATTGGTGGCTGAAAGGGAGAAAGGATGGGGTGGCAAAAAGGAAGAGAAAAAAACAAGAATCAGGCGAAGGAAAGGATGAAGACAGGAAGACTGAAACAAGGTACATATTCACATAAAACTATTCCTTGATTTTTTTTTCCGAACAGGGGAAGGAAAACCTCTTGCGTAAATGTGTGTGTGTGTGTGTGTGTGTGTGTGTGTGTGTGTGCGTGTTTAGAGAGAACGGGTTTCCACGTAGAAGGATAGTGGGAGAGTGTTCATGGTGTCAGTGGGAAAGGTAAGCCATGGATAAGAAATGGATGAATGTGAAGAGGGAGCAATGATGAAGGGGAAGGAGAGAATAATATTGAAATAAAGGGAAAGAGCCCATGGGAGGAGGAGGAGTAAGGAGAGCAGAGGAGAATGAGGTGAGAGGAGATAAAGACGAATAGAGCTAGCAGCAGGAGGTGCAAGCCTGGAAGAAGAGAAGGATGAACAGGAACCGTGAGAGAGAATCCCCTGGATATCAGGAGAACCTTCACCAATTAGCCTGAGTCACCGTGATTCACTTGTATTTGTGTCACGTTTCTCCTTGCACAGTTAGTTTATGAAGATGATCTACCCGTGAATGCCTGACTGGTACTTTGATGTCTCTCGTGTTTTTTTTCTTTTATTCCCGACCGAGAGATTACGGAGATATAAGACCGGCTTAACTATATCCCTGGGTTAGATACAAGATGATATCTGGAAATGACACAGTGCAATTAGATATGCCTGTGGAAGTCTGAGAAATCTATGAAACGCATTGTATGGAATGAAGTACAGCTGGACCGTCGCGTTCTGCATAATGTCTTCTCGTGACTAAACTCGTGATGCTTGAAACACGGCCCACAGCGTGACAGGAGACAAAAGCAAGTAGTCTGTCCACGGTTCGTGATTCGAACCAAGGAGCTCTGCA
>NC_087151.1:13355000-13417500 GCF_035594125.1 Scylla paramamosain
CACACACACACACACACACACACACACACACACACACACACACACACACACACACACACACACACTTTTTATTCATCTATTCATTTTTACCCGGTGCATTTTTTGTTATGTATACTCTTCACCAATGTCAATGAGGTGTTTATTGCCAATTGTAAAGAATAACTCTCGGTTTGCCGCATGCATTCTAAAGTGTGAAATGGCAAAAAAAAAAAAAAAAAAAAAAAATTTCCAGTGTACCATTAAAGCACATTATCAGAATCTTTTCTCCTGTAGGTACCGTTTGCTCTTTACAATACAAGTAGGTTCTCAATCTGAATAATATGGCGCCATTCGGAGGAGCTTACTGTTCAGAATCTAAAGAATTTCGTCGAGAAGTTGAGATATGAATATAAAGTAATTACGACGTACACTACTCGGGCACGCCAATTAGTGCAAATATTATTCAACAAACAGTAAATATTGAACATGAGCAATTACTTGGACAGCCTTGTTAGTCACTGGTAATTGAATCATTCTTTATGAAAATATAAAAGCATGTTCACTACAACGAATAACCTAAATGGTGCCATTGTTAGGCATAGTTTGCAACCATATATACTTATTATTATTATTATCATTATTATTATTATCATTATTATTATTATTATTTTTATTATTATTATTATTATTATTATTATTATTGTTATTATTATTATTGTTATGATGATGATGATGATGATGATGATGATGATGATGAAGATGATAATGATGATGGTGAGGAGGAGGAGGAGGAGGAGAAGAATGATGATGATTCTCTTCATATGACCAATAACTTACATGTTTGGACTTTATCATCGGAGCTATTATTTAATATAACATTTGTGATAAACGAAGTGAAAAAAAAAAACACGTATCAGGAGCTTATGTTTGTGAAAATCGTAATGCAATATTTATGTTTTCATTCTCTCCTCGTGGGTCCTTTAGATGCAGGCGTAAGTAAAGAAGAAATGCAATATCTCGCATCCCGCGGTTTTGTTGTTGAAGTGACATCAGTAACAATTCAATGAGGTAAGTCGCCGTCACTTCAGACAGACATTCCTGAACCTCACTGAAATGCAATGTAGGTTTCTACCGTCTTTTTTTTACTTATTATGTGGCTGAGACTCAGTTTAGATAATCTTATTGAGACTTATCGGGTAATATAAATGATTTTCAATGGCTGTCCCATCAATGAAGGAATAAAGACACAGTCTTTTGTTCTGAAAATTTAATAGATTATGAATAAATGCATCATATTTATGTAAGGCAACTTTGAGCATACAAAAATACCTATATCCAATTTCTCCGGAGTATCTTGTCTCACAAATAATGGCATGTAAACCAAGCCGCTCCAATAACAACGCTCGTTTGACTGGGACAGGAAAGCAAGCATAATGGATGACTTACTCAAACTTCACGCCGCGAAGTTTGGTGGTTTGGTGTAACTTTGTGTACTCTTGCCTCGCCCTTCACCTCACTTTCACCCTTATCTCTCACCCTCTCCGCCTGTCTGTCCTCATCGTCCCTCCTCTCATCACTCAGGTTTTAGCCGCACTCCTTCCATTACCACGAGTCCCTATAATTTTGTTAGGTGATGCTAGTTGAAAATAGCTGTCATTGTGTGTGCTTCGAGGCGGCGGAGGAACAGAATAAGGAGAAACGTCTTAAATTCAGTTCAGAGGACCCATCCTAGGAATATAATACAAGTTATATTATAGGAATGTCACTTTATAGTCTACGGGTCAGCCTTTCACACCTCCCTCCACATCACTCACAAAATTTCAAAAGCCGTACACATCATCAGCTGGCATCGTAATTCCTCACAAAAATAATGGCAGTACAAGAAATTAACAGGTACCTAATAATATTGAAAAATGAAGTGATGGCAGAAACAAGACGACTGACATGCGAAGAAAGGACAGCCAGAAGTCACTTAGGAGGTATTAGGACAATAGTGCAAAATGTTGGAATTATGGTGTTGTCGTTGTGTCGTTGTTTGTACTACGTCCTCCTGTACAGTGGAAGGGTGCAGAGGAACGCCTGCACTCACCAGACCAAGACCGGGATTAAAGTTGTACATGTGCAGCTTTTAAATCCTTGGATTGTTTAATTTACGTAATGTAAACATGATGATACATATCAGATTCAATTCTTACTGTAAGCTATAAAAATATGCAACAATGTAATAACTTGACGATGTTTGTGTGTGTGCGTGTGTGTGTGTGTGTGTGTGTGTGTGTGTGTGTGTGTGTGTGTGTGTGTGTGTGTGTGTGTGTGTGTGTGTGTGTGTGTGAGAGAGAGAGAGAGAGAGAGAGAGAGAGAGAGAGAGAGTGGTGAGGTCTGTCAGAAAAAAAGAAAAGTAACGGGCAGATGTGATGTCACGAGGCACCGCAAGTTTTCTTTTTTAAAATTTTAACTTTTTTTTGAGGGGAGGTGACATAATAACTTTTTTTTTGTTACACACACACACACACACACACACACACACACACACACACATTCGAATATGCCTCAAAGATCACAAATTCCTCCATCTCACTTCTCTGGCCTGCACTGCCGGAGTTGTTATGGTTGTTGTGGTCTGATTAGTCGGAAGGCATTTGGCAAATCAAAATAAATTTTCTCAGACGCTGTGGATGAGATGTTCCAGAGCGTTTGCCGCCTTGTGCATGCCACTACTGAAAAATGACTTTTCGTCAGGTCAGGGCAAGTAGCCTCTAACTATGCAAAAGAACCGTAACACACGTGCATTCTATTTGATAATTTGGCAGGCAGATATCGTGAAGATTGGCAAATTACTTCGACTACATAATACATTAGATAATAATTGTACGTTTGTTTCAAGTCAAGAGACAGACTGATTTCAGGAACATTTTCTTGATGAATTTATTCAATTTTCGTTGAAATATGTTTCTGTTGCATGCTCTCCACTTTCACATTTGATTTACCAATATTTCTAAAGATGTATATATAAATGTATGTTTCCATTAAAGCCGAGAAATAGCAAATATTTAGTGTTATTAGAGTATGTCTTTCCTCTAACTTTTATCAAGCATAGCCTTGCTCCACTATTTTCATTAAAATTCCTTTTCCTCTCCACATTTACCTCTTTTTCTCTAGACATGCATCAGTGCAGTCTTCACTTTTATTCAAGTTAAACAGAAAGTTTCCTACCGCTTTTCACATCATCCCTTTTTACTCGCTTCACACTTTTCTTGGTTTATTGAAGGTATATAACCGTACTCGTACGTTTCTAAACTAAGAACAGATGAGAGGTTTGAAATCAATAAGATTGTCCTTTAAAACACTTATCATGATTCAAATGTATTGCTCTTTTCCTAAAGGTAAGGTCACGAGAGTTTTGAGATATAGGATAAGGATAAGTGTGTTTTTAACATAATACAATGGTCAAACAGTATATTTAGATTGCTGTAAAAATAATTTCCTATTACTTTACTGCATTTCAATGTGATTTCGTTTCTAGCTTTCCTCAAATGTCCTTCAGAGAATTAAATTTAACTTCCGTAAACAAGAAGAATGAAAATCTATGATGCTTTGAAGAAAACATTAAGACTGAAATTTTTATGAAGTAGGTACGCATTCAAGTCGGTTAACCTCTCTTCCCTCAACGATGCGTGCGTTCCTGATTTATTTCCAACGACTGAAGGAAAATATGAATATTTCTTCGTTTCTGATTGTACATATATGAAAAATAAACTATACTCACGAGTACCGTTCTATGGCACAGTGATAAGAGTAGACATAATTTCGTGGTAGAAGTTCAGAAATGAGCCAGGAGGCTGTTGTCATGAGACAAAAAGTAGAAAAAAAATGATAATAATAAATAAATAAATAAATAGATACATAAATGAATAACTAGAATAAAGGGAAAATAGCAAATAACGTCATTCAATAATGATCACGAGAAATGATTTAGTCCGATTTAGGAATAATAAACGTGTAGATAATTTTTTTTTTAATTCGTAAATAAAAGTTTGTATATAATTTGGAGATCAGTAAGAACATAGGAGAAGGATATTAAGATATTAAATGAAACTGTAATCTAGAAATTGACAATATATATATATATATATATATATATATATATATATATATATATATATATATATATATATATATATATATATATATATATATATATATATATATATATATATATATGAATTGAGAACTTTGCTTGGCGTGGAAGAACACATCATCACTGGTAGAGGCCAATAATATGTAAAAACTGGACCACCAATGTTCCCGGCTTTTGTTAAACAAGTCAGATGAAAAATCCCTTTCACAACATGCTGTTGATTAAGTGGAAACTTGTAGGAAATGTTAAATCTAGGTAGTTATGAAGAAATTCTGAGAATACCATTTGAAATTTAAATTTGTTAATAGACAGTGTTAAGGTCTGTCAGTATGTGGGACCATTCTCTGAGCGCTGAGAAGATCTATAAACTTTTAGGAATATCGCAAATAGTTAATTAGTATTCCGGCGGAGAGAAATAGGTTGTAATGTGAGGCGGTCTATATAAAGCCTGGCGACAGACCGCAGGTCTTAGTGGCTAACCGCTCATCATTGTTGACAGGTATGTTCATCACGTTGTCCCGAGAATCTTGTATTGTCTAGAAACTTTGTTCATGTGAAAATAACTGAGATGAAATAATTACTTGATTGAGTGGCTAACCGACCACCATTGTTGATAGAGAGAAGAAAATGAAAATTCCCTGGCCAGTTATCAGCTAGTTTTAGGGGAAAGAAATTTCAGGATGTAAACCTAAATTCAAAATAGGTGGATAAATTCTAAGGATTATGTATTAGTCAATACATTAATGATACACGTTTTGATGTAACACGCACACTGAACTTTGGATGCTCAATACCAAAAATTAATGTAACTCTGGTTTAGGATTAACTTCTGGACAGATTCAAACTAACTTTTGTAAATTATTCAATTAAAAAAATTCTTTGAACTGATTTGGGGCATTGTCACTTATTCTAGTATAGGAGTCCCACAACTCTAAGGTAACAGAACAGTCTACTAGATAAACCATTGTGTATTCAGAGAAAAATAATATGAAGCCTTTGCTTTTTTATATAGATACATCAAACAAAATGATTTTTTTTTTTTTGTCATGGGACTTTCCAGTGTCTTATAGAATCCCGGCTAGTTAATAAGAACAACGCTACCATACCACAAAGATACATGAATTAGGCATAAACCCATGGCTGGTGGCAGCTACCTTTAATCTTAACAACAAAACTGAAGTTGGAAAACATAAAACAAAGTTAACAAAACATTAACAAAATTACCATCCAACTTGATAATGATAATAATCAATAATGAACTTTAATATATAAAGAACTGTAATACAAATCAAAGAACCTCAACACCCCCAAGGCTCAGCTAGCTTGCATAAACTCGCCCTCTTCCTTTCTTGAATCCTGGAGACCGACCACTTACAACTGAGAATATTTCCATGTTCTGATATCAAGCTTTGCATTGCTGATTTTGTTCTAATAAGTTGATTCTAAGACAGTGGTGAGGCGCGCTGTTCCAAACCACAATTCAAGGCGAACAGCTGATCAAGCAGAAATTTCCAGCGGCAATCAAAATATAGTTACTTATCTTACAAGGACAATCTGCAGATCTGCGTTATCATTAAAAATAACCCTTGCTACTTATTCGTATAACATTCTGTACAACGTGCAAACTAGCTAACGATATAACGGAAGCATAACGCTAAGTGGCATTTCATGATTATGCATCCCCATAGTATGTTTACACATCTTGAAAAAAATTTTTCTTGATACGAAATGACGAAGACGTAAGTTTGAATGGTATATTACAAGAACTGTTTGTTCCTTAGGGGCCCATTGCAGAGTACAATGCCTGAAAAATAACAGCTACGTTTAGGACACACAATACCAACCGATCTCAGTAATACCAACCCTCCTGAATGTTAAGTTCCTCACAGCACTTAATTCACAGTATAAAGTACACACATTAATAAAAAAAAAAAATAAAAAGAGCTTTAGTGTAAACAAAATAGCAATCAAAAGTTGGAAGTATCTAATACATCTACCACCAAGATTTAGGCAGTAGGGCCTACGGTAAATATGGCATGTATCGGTGTCGTTTAGGGATGTCTTGCGATACTGCGATACGACAAGATTGCTTGGAGATACGGCCCTCAGTTCAGTGCCAGTGACTGTTGTGAACGGTTCAGGACCGGCAGTTCTGTACCGCTCCTCGGCCGGGTAACGTCGACATTACACCTCGACCGTCCGCCACTCGTTCCTGTTGGCTCCTCTGCCCTATTCGCTCCGGCTGCTGCTTCAGTTTAGTCAATCCCTATTAAGCTAAAGACAAGCTTGTCTTTAGCGTCCTTGGTCTATCCCTGATGGCCATCGCTTGCAGCAGTGTCTATCTGGCTGTTACTCAGGCCTACCACTTAACCTACCATGCACGTTTAATGCTTTGCTGGGCCACACTTACAGTTATCCTTGCATCTGGCATTCTGCACTCCTTTGGCCCTATTGTATGCCCGAGGCCATCTTCCCTGGCTTTCATTTGGTTCTACACCTTTCTCTATCTCCGACGGGGATGAGGCGGCAACACTTCCGGCCACAATGCCACATACGCCCCTCCGGCGACGCCACTGTTCGTTGCTCCGTTGGATCGTTGTCGTATTCGTAACTGTCCCCTTGTTCATACCTGTACGCTATGAACAAGCCTGACTACTGTGAACAATTTATAGGACTTATTTCATTCCTATATTTAGCTAATTTTTTGACCAAAAATTCTGCTATATTGATGACGCCATGGTGTGTTCCCAGCTGTCCTCTTGTACGCGGCTGTCCGCCCGCGAACTGCGAATGCTCAGAAACCAATGTTTTAAAACAAATTCGTGTCGATAAATATATTTGTCCACAACAACATTGCTGAAGACTTGGTTAAAAGATTAGCCGAATACAGGGATGAAATAGACCCTGTAAATTGTTCACAGCAGTCCGGCTTTTGTTTGTAAGCAAAGAGCGGACGACCACGAAGAAGGGAACAGCTACGAACACGACACCGTCCCCAGTTCTGCTCCTCTGCTGCGGCTCCACTATCTGTGCATCTGTGCTTTGTCGCCTTCTTCAGTGTATCGTTACAGCACTCGGCAGCTCCACATCTTCACAACACAACACTCACCAGTTCAACTCCACATTCTACGCAGCCACGGAGTCCCTCGTCATACCATCTCGCCTACCGTGTGTTCCAGCGTTTAGAGCAAGTTATTACCACAGACTGTAAGTACTCTGGCATTTGTTCTGTAGTGCAGTGCCATTTTTACTATAGGTATATTCAAAGACAAAAGTCGTGTCATGAATTCTGGTGGAAACATCTGGTACAGGGATAACCTTACCCTACTGTCTGCAGTGTCATGGGACTGGTTGGTAGTACTGCCATGGGGCTTCGATACTCAGCACACTCCGTACGTCATAATACTTCGTATTCTCACGAGTTTGGTCTTCTCTAATACATTCAGTATCTCTTCGAACCACTCATGTTTCTGAAGCAATGTCTAAAGTACACATGACGTTCAGTATATTTGATGAATTGAGGACTGTCCACAGCACTAGGCATGTCAAAATCACTTCTTGGCAAAGTTTACTACGCGTGCCACATCGGATATGAAACTTTGACGCAGTAAGTCTTTTGAACCTCGCAAATCTCCTTGATTTGGTTTAGCCATTATCTCATCAGCGATAGGTTCGAAGCTCCAAATCCATATCTGAACAATAGCTTTAGAGATTCAGGCTTGCCATCTACTAGCAAGTGACTGCGTTCGGGATTTCATAATGTTCCACGAGGTATATTTCATAATCGGACAAAACCTTGACATTTGTTTAGACTGTTCATGAAGCACCCTAACTCTTGTGTTTTCGCTCCTTTCCTCAGTATTTTCCTGCTCAATATAAGGTTCTCCGTGAGCTCAGAGTTGCTCTGTACATTTGGCTGTGATTGGCTTTCTTGGGGCTTTCCTTATGATTCCTTAGTCAAATGGGATCTGATTGGTTTCGGCACGTTACTCTCTTGTTAAGTTACCAAATGCTCATTCTTGACGTGTTGCTGCACTGCCTTGTGTTCCCTATTTTTTGTTAAGTATATTTAGGTTCCTTTATTTGGTAGATCTTACCAATAATATCTCATTTATATTTTTCTGTCGTCCCTTCCCAGCCCCAACAAACTTGGGGACCTGGTAGGAAAGCAGGATTTTCGGGCGGGAGACACACAGTTAAGTGAAATTTGGCCTTCGAGAAAAGTCTACGGGAAAATAATGTTTTGGAGGAAACTTTTGGGCTGGGAAAGCAAATATGACCAAAATATTGGCTCCCAAACCTATCCTAACATAACGAGGGGGCTGCGCTCCCTTGACACCCCATTACCTAATGTAACTTAACCTAGCCTAACCTAACTAAACACAACAGCGTAATCTAACTCAAGGGGAGGTTGCGCCTCTCCCCCTCGACCACCCTGACCTAACCTAACCTAACTTCATAACCTAACCGGGAGGCAAGGTAACATGCACGCACTATTGCTTCACCCAGCGCAGGGGTCGAAGTACACAGAAAATTAAGTAGAATTTTTTAAGATACCGAAATATCAAAATATACAACAGTGTGCCAAATACTCATAACATTTCGAAGAACTTGGAACGACAGATGTCTCCTCTGGACAGTGTGGACTGAAGGGCATGTACAGGAAAGTGACATCTTGAAGAAAGAAGTGAAAACGCATGAAGTGAAAACGCATGCTGGGATCAACAATGGCCATAATAAACATTGACCTTGCAAGGTAGCTTACAAAGTGTTTCCTCCTTTTACCGTAGAGAGGCACATAATTTTATGCTTCCCTCCACAGCCGCTCCATTTTGCTGGTTTGCGTCGCTCTGTTATTTGGGTCCGCAAAGTTGTAAACAATTGTACACTTCCCAGCAATCTGATATAATAATAGTGCCAGGGAGCATACGGTCTTTTATTATGGCAAGGAGCGTCTTGTTGTCTCGCTGCTGAACAGGAACCATGAAACACACTCCAATCTCCTACTGTCCTTCCACTAACCTACCACGTTGTATTTTTTTTTCTAAACTTGCTCTCACTATTTCTACGATTTTTCCTTCACCTCTAATTTGTCCGTCCCTCTTGCAATACCACTCAATCATCCCCTCTCGGCAAAAACTAGTCCAGTCACAAATCCCTTTGTCACTTATTTTCGGTTCACTCAGAACGAAAACAGGAAAAGTATTTGCGCGCATAATCGTTCATGAACACAAGAATGGTCTCGCTATCCATACGGCCATTATCAAAGAAAGTGTTCTTAACGCTTTCTTTGCCACGAACACTCATTTTTTTTTTTCTGTGTCATTTTACACTTTTTTTTTTCTTCTTTTGCCAGCACTCCTGGTTGAAGTCCAGCACAACCGCCTTCTCTCACTTCCCACAATCTTTCTCTTCTAAGACATGCTTGTGGCGGACACATAAGTCAAAGAAATCTCTTGTTCTGCCGCAGTAACGTAGGTAAAAAGTTAATTAATCCGATATTGCAATCTGCACACTTGTCTGAGGGTACGACAAGTAAACTGACGTGGCGCTGAGGCCAGTCAGGTGGTGTGGTGCCACGTCATGCCTCCGGTGCGTAGATCCACACGTTTTGTGTTGTGATTGGCAGATGTAACATCACATATCCACCAACATACGAACACACGTATTACTCTGTGTGCCTTCAAAGCATCTTCATCTGTATGGACTTGAAATTTGTGAGGCACCTACCAGATTTTTAAAGAGCCTCTGTGGCCACTAAAGCCGAACTCCCGAATAAAACCAACACAATTGTGCTGTGCATTGACTACCTCATCACTATAAGTGAATATTTTGCAGCTTCGTTAGTAGATGCTATTGGTTAGAACCCATGCTTTGTGTGTGTGACAGCAGTGATACATTGAGATCACACACGCACTCACACACACACACAATCCTTGGCCCTGCATACACCACCTATGAAGAAGCCCTGACCACCCTGAGTCTGTCCAGAATATCCACCAGGCACCGAGAGGCTCTGGAGAAGTTTGGGAGGGGACTACTGCATCATCCGCGTCTCAGAAACATGCTGCCGCCCGACGCGCCTCGCCCGGTCCGTGCCACCAGACACCACAACAGAATAACGCCTCTGAAGGCGCCGCGCACGGACCGGTACAGACTCAGTGCGATTCCCACCATGGTGCGAGCCATCAATCAATAGTATTTCCCTCCTAGATTAGACTTACCTTTAGGATTAATGTTAAGTTTTTCCCCATCCCCTATGTACATTTTCAGTTTGTCAACTGCCTAAATAATAAACCGTTTATTATTATTATTATTTTTTTTTACACACACACACACACACACACACACACACACACACACACGCACGCACAGTTGATATTTTCGCTGTTCTATTCACCCTCCCGGTGAATAGAACATTTACAACCTTTCGCATATCCTCCGTGTGCCACCGGCAGCTTCTAAAATTTGCACAATGTTTAGTTATTAAGGAAACTTAGCATACCGATCGTGCGTGTATTGGCGGAGTGGCTTGGTGATATAGGGACCATCACCGAGGTGACAGCATCACTCGTGAACATTTGTGGTGGTCACAGAACAGCGCCCCTCGCGCTGTTTGCATCGCTGCTCGTCACGTTGTGTGCTCCCCAGCGACGCAACTTTAAAGGTGAAATAAAAAAAAATGCATAATTTTTTCTTTGTTACCTGCGTACCACAACTTTTTCTCGTAACCTGCGTGTTTCAAAGTTTTTTCTTTATTCCTTTTATATGCATTTGTTTTATATATGTTTTGTATTTATTAATTACTTAGTTTTGTTTGATCTTTTTATAATAATAATAATAATAATAATAATAATAATAATAATAATAATAACAACAGTAATAATGATAATAATAATGATAATAATAATAATAATAATAATAATAATAATAATAATAATAATAATAATAATAATAATAACAGTAATAATGATAATAATAATGATCATAATAATAATAATAATAATAATAATAATAATAATAATAATTTTATTATTATTATTATTATTATTATTATTATTATTATTATTATTATTATTATTATTATTATTATTATTATTATCATTTTATTTTATTTTATTTATTTATTATTATTATTTTTTTGTTTAATGTCGTGAGGGCATGGCATGGGTGGCCGAGCCGCGTGCCAGTCTGCGTCTATCACTTTGTATTACAACTGGAGGTGTCTGCCGCGCTCTATGACCGCCTCAGTAGCCACCCGTGCCAGGCAGATGCACTCTGGGATGGAGGGCTTGCTACTTTCTGTTAAGACGCATTTCTTCTCTCACTTCAAGACGCTGTTGATAGCGGGGAGCAGCTAATTTTTCACCAGAAAAAGATATTACGGAGATTAGATAATGAATTAACTAGTTTATTTTATACTGAAAGACTGCAGTACAAAAATCTTATGCTGCAAGATGAAATAAACTTTTTTTTTTATTATTTGAAAGAACACGATCTCGTTGCTTATTTTGATGATGAATCAAGTACATTCCTAGGAATTTCCAAATTAGCTGGCCAGAATAAACCATAAACAGCACATGAAGTTTTATGAAGTTAGGTGTTCTGAGACGTCTCCGCCAGTTTTTCTCACCCTTTCAGCTGGTAACTCTGTACAGGGCCCTTATCTGTCCGTGTATGAAGTATGCTTCGTAATGATGTTTTCCATGCCCTCGCTGGCCTAAACCCTCGGAAGGCTTATGGACCTGATGGGGTCCCTCCTATTGTTCTCCGAAACTGTGCCTCCGTGCTTGCACCTTGGCTTGTCAAACTCTTTGAGCTCTGTCTGTCAACATCTACCTTTCCTTCTTGCTGGAAGTTTGCCTACATTCAGCCTGTTCCTAAAAAGCGAGAAACCGTTCTAATCCCTCAAACTACCGTCATATTGCCTTAATTTCCTGCCTATCTAATGTTTTTGAATCTATCCTCAACAGGAAGATTCTTAAATATCTATCTCTTCACAACCTTCTATCTGATCGCCAGTATGGGTTCCGTCAAGGCCGTTCTATCAGTGATCTTCTGGCTTTCCTTACTGAGTCTTGGTCATCCTCTTTTAGAGATTTAGGTGAAACTTTTGCTGTTGTCTTGGACATATCAAAAGCTTTTGATAGAGTCTGGCACAAAGCTTTGATTTCCAAATTACCCTCCTATGCCTTCTATTCTTCTCTCTGTAACTTCATCTCAAGTTTCCTTTCTGACCGTTCTATTGCTGCTGTGGTAGACGGTCACTGTTCTTCTCCTATATCTATTAACAGTGGTGTTCCTCAGGGTTCTGTCCTGTCACCCACTCTCTTATTATTCATTAATGATCTTCTAAACCAAACTTCTTGTTCTATCCACTCCTACGCTGATGATACCACCCTGCACTTTTCCACGTCTTTTCATAGACGTCCAACCCTTCAGGAGGTAAACATTTCACGCAGGGAAGCCACAGAACGCTTGACTTCTGATCTTTCTAAAATTTCTGATTGGGGCAGAGCAAACATGGTATTGTTCAATGCCTCAAAACTCAATTCCTCCATCTATCAACTCGACACAACCTTCCAGACAACTATGCCCTCTTCTTCAATGACACTCAACTGTCCCCCTCTTCTACACTGAACATCCTTACTTATAATCTGAACTGGAAACTTCACATCTCATCTCTAGCTAAAACAGCTTCTATGAAGTTAGGTGTTCTGAGACGTCTCCGCCAGTTTTTCTCACCTCCCCCCCTCAGCTGCTAACTCTGTACAAGGGCCTTATCCGTCTATGTATGGAGTATGCTTCACATGTTTGGGGGGGTTCCACTCATACTGCTCTTCTAGACAGGGTGGAATCAAAAGCTTTTCGTCTCATCAACTCCTCTCCTCTAACTGACTGTCTTCAGCCCCTCTCTCATCGCCTCAGTGTTGCATCTCTAGCTGTCTTCTACCGCTATTTTCATTCTAACTGCTCTTCTGATCTTGCTAACTGCATGCCTTCCCTCCTCTCGCGTCCTCGCTGCACAAGACTTTCTTATTTCTCTCACCCCTATTCTGTCTACCTCTCTAACGCAAGAGTTAACCAGTATTCTCAATCATTCATCACTTTCTCTGGTAAACTCTGGAATTCCCTGCCTGCTTCTGTATTTCCACCTTCCTATGACTTGAATTTCTTCAAGAGGGAGGTTTGAAGACACTTATTCTTCAATTTTTGACTACCGCTTTGGACCCTTTTATGGGACTGGCATTTCAGTGGGCATTTTTTTAAATTGGATTTTTGTTGCCCTTGGCCAGTGTCCCTCCTACATAAAAGAAAAAAATAGATAAATAAAAATCTGGGGGAGGGATTCCACTCATACCGCTCTTCTAGACAGGGTGGAATCAAAAACTTTTCGTCTCATCAACTCTACACTTCTAAGTGGCTGTTTTCAGCCTCTTTGTCATCGCTGCAATGTTGCATCTCTTGCTGTCTTCTACCGCTATTTTCATGTTAACTACTCTTCTGATCTTGCTAACTGCTTGCCTCCCCTCCTCCCGTGACCTCACTGCACAAGACTTTCTTCTTTCTCTCACCCCTATTCTGTCCACCTCTCTAATGCAAGAGTTAACCAGTATTCTCAATCATTCTTCCCTTTCTCTGGTAAACTCTGTAACTCCCTGATTGCTTTTGTATTCTTATGACTTGAATTCTTTTAAGAGGGAGTTTCAAGACAAGTACTTATCCTTCAATTTTTGACTACCGCTTCGGACCCTATTCGGGGACCGGCATCTCAGTGGGCCTTTTTTTTTTTTATTGGATTTTTGTTGCCCTTGTCTGGTTTCCCTCATTCTTAAAAAAAAAAAAAAAGATAACATGAATCAAACATAAAAGTGCTAATACGGTACCCATACATATTTGAATTTCTCAGATATTATATTATCAATATTTCAGTGTTCCCAGAATATCAGAATAAGTTATTGCTATGATTTTTGATCAAGGTAAAAGGAAAGTATGAAGAAAAACGGTAATATTAACGAGGAGAAAGAAAAATTCGAAAGTGAAGATGTAAGGAACTACGAAAAAGAAAATTGAAGTGGAAGAAATAAAAGAAAAAAAAATAGGATACACGGAATATGGGAAGAAAAAAATATTTATTAGAATGTGAGAATATATGAATATAACAAACCTGAGAAAAAAATGTGAAGGAACTGTAAGTGTGAGGGAGGAAATAAAAGAAAGAAGAAGGCATGCAAGAACAAGAAGGAAAGAAAATATAAAAGCGAAGAATGGAAAGAAAGATAAAAGAAGAGAAAGAAAACGCAATGGAGGAATAAAATACAAATGAGAAAGATTAAGGGCGGAATTATATATAAAAAAAAAAAAAAAGAGAGAAGGAAAGAATGTTAAAAAGGACCATGGGGAAGAAAAGAAAGAATAAGAGATCTGAAAATAGAAAGTGAACATAATGTAATATGGGGAAATTGAAGGTAAATGAAACGAAGGGAGAGAAGAAGTATGTGAAAGAAGAATATCGTAATGTGGAAAAGGAAGCATTTCAAGGACGTTCCTGATGTAATGTTTATCGGACCTTTCATTGAATATGGCTGAATATTTAATTCTATTGACGCTACAGTGAATGCCACGGCTGTGGGAGTTCAGGATTTTTTTTTTCTTTTTTTAAGCCTAAGGAGTTACCGCTTGTCACTCGGAACCTTGGAAGCCTAAATATAATAATTGCTGTCCTCTACATTTCTTATTGTCTGTTGTATTTTACTTTTAGAGGTTATGTATTTCATTTTATTTTTGCGGGAACAAAAAAAATGACGTAACTTGTATTGCTTTTCCAGACTCACAAGAATTGTTTTTTTTTTTTTTTCTTTATTTCTGCGACTGGTTGTTGCTGTCAAATGAGTGGTGAAGTACAACTATAAAGATAACAATACCAAGATCAAATAGAAAAATGAATCAGGTCAATAGAAATTATAACTTATTCTAATGATATGAATTCATGTTTTTAGAAAGAAAACTTCGCAGAAGAAAATTTTAGAAAAATACATTACATAAAAGTACAAAATACAATAAACTTTCGGTTCCTCTGAGAAAACAGTGGATGTGAAATGAGTGATGAGAATACAAAAAATAAAATAAATAAAATTTAGAGTATTGTTTTTACAATTTGTTCATTATAGTTTTTCTTGTGTTTCTCCAGTACTATTCAAAATCAATTATATTTATTAAAGAACTTCTTGCCCGTACATTCAGGTGTGTTAATAGAGGTGTTTGTAAGCCGAGCTTAGTACACAATATAGGACCATTTCTTTTTGTGCGTGTGTTTGTGATGGAGAAAAAAAAAAATCTATTTCAGATTTAAAATGCAACATTTCCTGAAGACATGAAAGCACATTCTTCATTGTGTTAGTAGAGACGTGTCAGGCGAACGCAACAGTTTTGTTTATTTGAAGACAGAGTTATCTCGCAGATGATTTCCTTTTCTCTGGAATGATTCTGTGTTTACACGTGAAGCAGGTGAATGCCTCTTGATCTTTACATAGTTACGTCTAGCGAGTTCATGCTGCCTTGAACAATGTTCCGCTAACGATACGTTAATACAATCGATGCTTCATTACTAATACGTCACTTACAGACCTTGTTATGCAACTCATAAGCTGATACTGCTCTAAAATGCAGGTTGATCTCTAACACACCTCAGCCAGCATTGCAGTAAACACCGAACCTTCTGTTTCATTATTAGTAGCCCTGTCATTGTGTTGTCTCAAGGCACATGTCTCTGCAGCTCAAGGGATCAGCGTCCTCTTCTTCGTTAAGTCGACTTTAGCTCGTTTCCGACACGTCGAGCCAAGCAATTATCTTGCGTCATCATCGGAGATAAATTGAATTTCCATGAATACATCACCAAGATGATCAAAGTCATCACATCCAACCACTTCCTTGCTGATATTAAGGATTATGCACATGAACACCTTTGCAAGTAATTACTTTTCTTGGTGTGTTCAGATGCTTAAAGAAGAATAAATAAGTAAATATTTGTTGTTATTTATCATTAATTAATTAATTAATTAATTAATTTATTTATTTATTGATATAGATAGACAGATAGATAGATAGATAGATAGATAGACAAATAGACAGACAGATAGACAGATAGAAAGAGATAGATAGAGAGAGAGAGAGTGAGTGAGTGACTGAGTGACTAACTAACTGAGTGAATGTGTCTCCCACACTGGCGCTCATGGTACCCCCACTCACCACCAAACATACACTAGGGTGACATGAAACACGTCTGGAGGCGTTCGGAAGCATGATACTTTTGTTTTTTTTGGGTATATTCCACGTTACCAGTCCATAAGGAATTACAGTATATATCATCAGATGAAATATTAGAATAGCGATAGAAAACCTGATGTATGGGACTGATGTATGTGAAACAGGAGCCTGTACGCCACAGTGTAGGAAATGTGTTGCTTCATTGTATTTGCGTAGAGCAGCTACACCAAACAACTGAATTACCGCGTTAATTAGGAAATCACATTTCCCTATCTCTGGCAACCACACATGATTTTGTGCAGGAACGAAGTTTTTAGAAAACACTGATGGCTGTAAATTTCGTCTCAATAAAAAGTTATCAATCAAAAACTGTAATTTAAGAGACAGCAGGAGTTAATTTCTTCCTAGACTATGCCAAAACAATAAATTCTCTAAATATCTCCATGAATTTCGTATCCCTGACCGTCTTGGAGATAAGCCCAACCTTCTTGACCTTTTCCTAGCCTCTAATGATCTAATCCTTCTGCTTATGCTGTCACTCTTCCTTTTCCTTTCGGCTCCTCCGATCACAACCTCATATCTGTACCTTGTCCTATAACTCCAATCCCTCCTCAGGGATCTACAAAGTGGAGGTGCGTCTGGGGTTTTGCCTTTGCCGATTGGGGGACCTGAGGAGGTATTATTCTGATTTTCCTTGGAATGACTACTGCTTCCGAGTCAGAGACTCGTCTTTGTGTGCTGAACGCATAACAGAGGTGATAATGTCTGGCATGGAGGCGTACATTCCTCACTTTCTTTCAACCTAAACCTTCCAAATCTTGGCTTAACACAGCCTGTTCTCGTGCTATACGTGATAGAGAGGTGGCCCACAAAATATACTCGTACTTGAGCCTTCCATCACCTGAATCTCATGCACATTGTATTTCTGCCCGGAATCATGTCAATTGTCTTCTCCAGCTAGCCGAAAACTCCTTCATCATTAGAAAATATCAGAGTCTTTCTAGATTTAACTCTTGTCGTGACTTCTGGCATCTCGCAAAAAAATATCTAATAACTTAGCTTTTTCATCCCTTCCTTCCTTATTTCGACCTGATGGCACCACTCACCTATCTCTGAAGGTAAACTCTTCACTCAAACCGTTGCTAAAAACTCTACCTTGGATGATTCAGGGCTTGTTCTTCCCTCCCCTCCACCCCCCTACTATTTTCCGCTGCACATTAAGATCCTTCGCAATGATGTTTTCCATATTCTCGCTGGCCTTAACCTTCGGAAGGTTTATGGACCTGATGGGGTCCCTCCTGTTGTTCTCGAAATTGTGCCTCCGTGCTGACACCTTACCTAGCCAAATTATTCCAACTCTGTCAATCAACATCTACATTTCCTTCCTGATGGAAGTTTGCCTACATTCAGCCTGTTCCTAAAAAGGGTGACCGTTCATATCCCTCATACTCTCGCCCTATTGCTTTAATTTCCTTCCTATCTAATTTTTTAATCTATCCTTAACATGAAGATTCTTAAACATCTATCACTTTATATCACTTATATATCTTATATCTGGACTTTAGTAAAGCATTTGACAAGGTATCCCATCAAAGGCTCCTGAGAAAGGTTAGGGCACATGGGATAGATGGGAAGGCGTTAGGCTGGATAGGGTCATGGCTTGGTAACAGGCGACAGAGAGTGGTAATAAACGGTTCGAAATCCGAGTGGGGTCATGTAATTAGTGGGGTGCCACAGGGATCAGTATTAGGGCCATTGTTATTTCTAATATATATCAATGACTTGGATAGTGGAATTAGTAGTGATGTTAGTAAATTTGCGGATGACACAAAGATAGGTAGATTAATTAGGTCAGAATCGGATGTCATCGCCTTGCAGGCAGACTTAGAATGAATGAATGGAAGGATAGATGGCAAATGCAATTTAATATCAATAAATGCAAAGTGCTTAGCGTAGGTAGAGGAAACCCACACAATAAGTACACATTAAACAACCAAACTCTGGTAGGTACAGGGTACGAGAAAGATTTAGGAGTTATAGTTAGCTCTGAACTCCGTCTAGGGAAACAATGCATAGAAGCCAGAAACAAGGTAAATAGGGTACTAGGATTCATTTTTAGGAGTGTTAAAAGTAGAAGGCCGGAAGTAATATTAAAGTTATACTTGGCGCTGGTCAGACCTCATCTAGACTACGCTGTGCAGTTCTGGTCCCCACATTACAGGAAAGATATAGGTCTATTAGAATCATTACAGAGGAGAATGACTAAAAGGATACAGGGGATGAGGAGTATTCCTTACGAAGCGAGGTTGAAGCTGTTAAATTTACATTCTCTAGAGAGACGCAGGTTAAGAGGGGACCTGATAGAAGTCTTTAAGTGGTATAAGGGTTATAACAAGGGAGATGTAAGCAAAATTCTTAGGATCAGCAACCAGGGTAGAACAAGAAATAACGGGTTCAAGCTTGAAAAATTTAGGTTTAGGAAGGAGATAGGAAAAAATTGGTTCTCAAATAGAATGGTAGATGAGTGGAACGGACTCAGTAATCATGTAGTTAGTGCTAGGACACTAGAGAGCTTTAAGAGAAGATTAGACAAGTTTATGGATGGGGATAACAGATGGAAATAGGTAGGTGTGTTTCATACAGGGACTGCCACGTGTAAGTCTGGTCGCTTCTTGCAGCTTCCCTTATTTCTTATGTTCTTATGTTTTTATGTTTACAACCTTTTATCTGATCGCCAGTATGGGTTCCGTCGAGTCCGCTTTACTGGTGATCTGGCTTTCCTTACTGAGTCTTGGTCATCCTCTTTTAGAGATTTTGGTAAAACTTTTCTCTGTTCCTTTAGACATATCAAAAGCTTATGATAGTCTGACACAAAGCTTTGATTTCCAGACTACCCTTCTACGGCTTCTATCCTTCTCTCTATGACCTCATCTCAAGTTTCCTTTCTGACCATTCTATTACTGCTGTGGTAGATGGTCACTGTTCTTCTAAATCTATTAACAGTGGTGTTCATTCCTATGACTTGAACTCTTTCAAAAGGGAGGTTTCAAGACACTTGTCCTCCGTTTTATTTTTTTTATAATCCTCTTAACTTCTCTTTGGGGATTTACACTCTAGTGGACCTTTTTTTCTTTTTCTTTCGAACGTTTTTGTTGACTTTGGCCAGTGTCTCTGTTTCATTGAAAAAAATATATATATGTATATATACTCGTATACACAGATAGACAAATAGATAGATTGATAGACAGACAGACAGACATATAGATAATGTAGTTAAGGCTGACGAATGATGTTACATTCGAAATTAGAAAATTACAGAAAATTAGAAATTACAAAAGTATTACGTAGTATAATAGTAAAGATGAAGTTGAGTTACTGGATTTTTTTTCTCTCTCTTGTTGGAGTCAGATGGCCACCGAACGAGCACACCTAATATTTTCGTGTCATTGTAGCATCTGTGTGACAGCAGCAGGCATGTACATAAACACACGTACATACATACTCGTACATACATGCATAAACACTTTCTCCACTCTCTCTCTCTCTCTCTCTCTCTCTCTCTCTCTCTCTCTCTCTCTCTCTCTCTCTCTCTCTCTCTCTCTCTCTCTCTCTCTCTTTTCTTATTTAAATATAGGTACATTATCACCCGAAGGCGCACTGCCGTGTGCAACCTATTTACTCTCTCTCTCTCTCTCTCTCTCTCTCTCTCTCTCTCTCTCTCTCTCTCTCTCTCTCTCTCTGTCAGTGTCTATTTCTGGTCATCTTAATCTCTCTCTCTCTCTCTCTCTCTCTCTCTCTTTCTCTCTTGTAGGCTTAGGGCTTCTAGTTCGCTCGCCTTCAAGACCACCTGGTTCCCGCGCAGCCATTTGTCACGCTACAGCCACCGCTACCTGCCTTCAAGTCCCTAGACCATTATCCCCGCTCCCCCAGTACCTGGCCGGTGATACACGAGCACCGCGGCACCGCACACTGCTGCCCAGGGTGGAGATAAGCGTCTGATGAATGTCCGTCCTCGTTGTCATTGTTGTTGTTGTTGTTGTTGTTGTTGTTGTTGTTGTTGTATTGATGATGATGGTAGTTTCATTTTCCTGACGTTATTTACATCCAATAAGAGAGATTCGTAACTCAAAGCAAAGTAATTCTATTGCATAAGAAAAACCATGAGTCCCTTCATAAGAATAAGTGAGTTATGACTTCGTAAGACAGCAGACAGCAACAGTCAGTAGTGTACACTCTCCTCCACAGAGTTGGTGCCTTGAGTAGATGTCGCGCCTAACGTCTTAAGAGTGCATTTGCTCCTTGATTAAATGTACCTCCATGCACACACACACACACACACACACACATTCGAGTATATATATATATATATATATATATATATATATATATATATATATATATATATATATATATATATATATATATATATATATATATATATATATATATATATATATATGAATGTTGATATGAAAAGAAAAGACGATTGTTCCTCGTAAGACAAAGACTTACGAGTTTATTGCGGATCATATGTGATCGCTTGCAATGAGACGTGGCGTTTATGCACAATATTGGTCTGAAAATATTGTTCATGTAATAGCTTTGTGCGTATACTTAAGGGGCAGTATTTTCAGATCCATATTGTGCATAAACGCCACGTCTCATTGCAAGCGGTCACACATGATTCGTAATAAGCAAGTCCTGTCACGTATTAATCTACATTGCCAACCATATACTGGACGGGAAAAGGTTAACGATGTGCACTGACTTGGGGGCCAAGCAGGATGAAAAAAAAAAGAATCATCATTGAATTCACCTGGTGTAAGCTTCAGTTTAGTCTGAAACGAATTAATCAAGTTGGATGAATATCCTGTGACAAGAATTCTTTATGAGTTTGTGAATTCAGTTCACACAGTAACTTCTCGAGTTATATTTTTGTTCCTCATTATTTGTTCAAAAACACTTCATCATGCCTCTAAGCAAATGACAGACTCTTAAAAGAGTCTGTCATCAAAAAAAAAAAAAAAAAGACAGACTCTTAAAAGAAATAAATACAAGAATACTGCGATAATCTTTTCACAAATATGTATTACATTACCTTTATATGTGTATTCAAACCATTACTCTTATTTTCTTTATGTGTTGTATATTCATGAAAATAAGGCAGCAGTCACACTCATTCATTTGCGAAAAAAAAAAAAAAAAATTCCATAGCTTAAAACATTTTGATTTGTTGGTAAACTCTTCTAATTAGATATTCACTCTGGTCATTTTATGATCGAGGATGAAGAAAAAGTTACTGTTAAGTTAGGAACTATTAATATTATTGAGTATAATTTAAAAGACTTGAAGAAATACATATTTTCTTTACACATAAATGTGTTTTCAATTTAGTAAAGTACAAATTGGTTTCACTGAAAGACAGATTTGTTATCAGCACAGTTTAGCTCATCCTGACAATTGTACAACAAAGAGTGATGGGAGTCACATTCATTCGGCGCAGGCTGCGCGAACAGGTCGACAACTGTGGCAGAGTGAACATCTTCTGGCAAATGACACACCACGCTGCCGCTGCAGAACATCGTCGTGAGAGATCAGCGTTTCAACCACATGCTCTTCGACATCATTTTGCAGCTGCTGCCCGCAACCACACAACCACAGATGTATCGTGGATAGATTCTCAAGATGACCGGAAACCATTTAGCTCTCAGATACTTTATTGGTGATCGGTTCAAGCCCCATCACCAGTCACTGGATCTCCCGTTATGTTATGCCATTGGACACCTTCAACAGAGATGCCCAGTTCACCCCTAGGTGGGAATACTTTCTCCAGTCCTACCGACCCGACAACACGATATAATAATCATGTGGGTTCCATCCAAGGAATTTCAGACCATCAAAGGAAAGTTGTCCATCAATAATTATAGCATTCTCTTAGAGACGAAGTGCAAACCTGCTCCTTCCTTCTTCCAACTAAGAAAGCCTTGCCCTTGACCATCTTAATATACTTGATGGTCATCTGTGTGAATTTGAGGTGGAATCTGCTGATCTTAGTTGGCCTTCTAAAAGGATGTATTTGAATGTAATTAAATGCTCTCTCGTTGCTTCAATGATTTGCTGTCTAGGCTCTGCATTTCTTGCAAAATGAAAGTTTCTTATGCGTCGATGAACTTAGCAAGAATTATATTGGCTGCTCTCCTTGATGACATGTTTATAAATTTTTGTGGTAAGGTTTTCGTGTTCTCTGACATATTTCAGAAAGAAGGCAGGTTACTTCGATTTCATTTGTCTGGATTTGAAGGTGACCAGACAACTAAACCACTGATGATTGAACTACTGACAATTCAGCCAGACGACAACCCAGATAGTGGACAACTTAACAGGTGGATAATTCAGCCAGTGAGGGAATAAAACAATGAACAACTGAACCAGTCAATTAAGTCAATGGACATAACAAAATGTTACTCTCAAAAAATTAAGTGAGATATTTTCATCTAAAAAGTGAATATTTACCGATTGGTAAAAGCTACAAACCAGTGGATAGATTTGTGAATGATGGATGTATTTCTGCACTGTAAGACTACAGTGCTTTCTTTTCACACTACCTGCATGTGAGCTGTTAGCTGCTCGTAGGTCAGGGAGCTTATCCGGTTCACTTCGATAACTCTAGACTTCAGCGGCAAGTTGCTCTGCGGGTGTGGTGTATTTAGTGGCGGGTGAGCAGCACCAATGTGCCATTGCATTCTGTCGTACTAGACTCTGGACAATGATGTCCTTAAGATTAACGTACAATGTGGAATCCTTCACAGCAATTCGTAGTTTTTGGAATACTTCCTTCCAACACGTGTATGCTTTCTAGTGAAATCTTTCATCCGCGAATTGTTGCCCACTAGCTCAGGCAACTTTCTGACCAGAGAAAAAAATTCCCTAGTCATAATTTACTCAGACTGTCACATGAGAGAACACTTTTCAGTAAATATTTCAGCTCAGTGTGCAATAGAAGCTACCAGACATTTTTAAAGTCTTCGTAGCAAATAATATATTCTTTATGTTACTGCCCAAGTAAAGAACCATAAAAGAAGTAAAGAAAGCAGGGTGAAGGTTCACGATGTAAAGAAAGGAGACCGGAAATAGGAAATTGAGGGGGTGTGGAGGTAGGGCGACTGAATAGAAAAAATAAAGATAATTGCTAAGAAGATTGTGGTGACGGTAGAGTTTATGCTTTAAGGAAAAAAAAAATAAATAAAATGGATGCCAAATAAAAAGACTTCATAATGAATGAGGAATGCATGAAGAACGAAGGGATGAAAGAGAAAGGAAAGGATTAAGGAGAAAACCGGAAGTTAAAGGTGGATAAGAAGGAATAAGACGACAACGAAAAAGAAAAAAAAATGTAACGGAGGAAGGGGTGAAAACAATGACATGACGAAGAAGGAGAATAAATGAAGGGACGGGAGGCGAAAAGCAGGGCACAAGAAAAGGAGGTGGAGGAAGAGAAGCAGACCCGAATGTTAAAGCAGAACGGAAGGAAGAGTGAAGGAAGACCTGATGAAGGCTGGGGGAAAGTGGAATGAGATGTTAAAGAGGACAAGGACCAGTGACATGGAAAAGGTGAAAGAGGTGAGCATTTTATTGCCAGAGGACAAGTTACACAGGATTACAAGGTGGAGCCACGTCGCTCGCTGGAGACCCACTTATGGAAATAAACTAAATTAATGCGTCCAATCCAGAAAGGAGACACACGGAATAATTAATGAAGGGTGGAGAGATGAGGAAGGAAAGGACAGGAAGGAGGGACGAAGAGGGAAGGAGTATAGGGGTTAAAGGGGTGAAGAAGCAAAGGGTTGAAGGTGATAAAAGATGAAAAGACACGAGGCAGGTGTACCGGGATGAGTTTGTTGGAAATGATTGGTGCTGCAAAAACCTTTTGTCTGCTTGCCTGTGTGTGATATTTGTTAAGGACGGACACACACACACACACACACACACACACACACACACACACACACACACACACACACAGAAGCAGCTTATGTACTCACTTATATACACTCTTTTCTCAGCACAATTTCGACACACTTAAATAAGCCTCCCAGCGCTCTTTTATGTCTTTTCTCCGCCTCGCTGAATACACACACCAGCACCAGCTCGCTACAACACCATTCATGACCCGCCTCTTTTTTTTTTTTTTTTTTTTTTTTTTATCAAGCTCTATTTAAATTTATGTTCTCTAAAACGTCATCACTTTTTCCATCATTCCTGACATGATTTGTCGGTTTGCTTCGTTCAGTCACTCACCTGTGTGTTCTTATCCATTATTAAAACCAAGGGGTCGGTGCATCTGGGTCCCTTTTCAAGCAAGCTGGGCGTCCTTAGAGCTGGAGGCATCTGGCAGCACAGCGCACACTGCTTGCCGTGGAAAGCTGCAGACATGTGAATGAAGCGACGATTGCAATGTGCTGGTGGGCTGTCAGCCGCGCCTGCACTCGCTTCCAGGAAAGTGTGTCATTCCGCGCTGTGTGACGCTGCTTCTTTTCATCTGACTAACTCATCATCGTCATCATCACCATCATTATCATCAACATCATCATCATCGTCCCCATCATCACTTCTAGAAACATCCTACATTGTACGTGACGTTGCTGCTTTTCATCTGACTAACTCATCATCGTCATCATCACCATCATCATCATCAACATCATCATCATCGTCCCCATCATCACTTCTAGAAACATCCTACATTGTACGTGACGTTGCTGCTTTTCATCTGACTAACTCATCATCGTCATCATCATCATTATCATCATCATAAGCATCATCATCACCATTATCATCATCACCTCTAGAAACATTCTAAATTGTACTTACGTGACGTTGCTGCTTTTCATCTGACAAACTCATCATCATCGTCATCATCATCACCACCACCATCATCATCACCATCATTATCATCACCTCAAAAAATATTCCATACCGTACATGACGTTACCACTTATCATCATCATCATCATCATCATCATCATCATTATCGTTACCATCATCATCGTCATCGTCATCGTCATCATCATCACCATCACCATTACCATCATCGTCCAGTATGGTTCCACAGCCCAGCAGAGGTCTCCCTCAATGGTTAGGAAGGGGGACTGAACCAGATGCCACGCCATGCTGGCTTAGAGCACCTCACCGTGAAACCTGCAGCGTGACAGGAGACTAAGCCGCAATTGTCTGTTTGTCGGTAGAGGAGCTTACGGATTAAATGCGAGGAAATATTCGAGCAGATATGTGTTTTACTGCATTTATTTATGAATACGTTACAGTGGTTTTCTTTTAATTTGTTGCGGAAATTGCACAAGAGACAAATAAACTCTCTCTCTCTCTCTCTCTCTCTCTCTCTCTCTCTCTCTCTCTCTCTCTCTCTCTCTCTCTCTCTCTCTCTCTCTCTCTCATAGTTTATCTGTTTATTATCTTTTTTTTTCGTTGTTGTTGCAGTTAGAGTTGCTATTGCTGTTGTTTTGTTGATAATGGCTATAGCGATGTGTGTGTGTGTGTGTGTGTGTGTGTGTGTGTGTGTGTGTGTTTTAGAGCATTCATCTCCCTGTCAGATTTATCTCTTCTTTAATCCGTCTTTCAATTTGCCTGCGTACCGTATTTTCTTCATTTCTTGCTTACTTCCCTGTCTGTTTGTTTGTCTGCCTGCCTGTCTGTCTGCACCACCGTCCGTCTTTGTCGAACTGTTTCCATTAATCTTGCATCTGCCCTATCTTCCATCTCTCTCTCTCTCTCTCTCTCTCTCTCTCTCTCTCTCTCTCTCTCTCTCTCTCTCAGCTCGTAATCATCTTCAACCTGATTTGCAAGTCACTAATTACCGATTTTTTCATATTTTTTGTCCTCCCGGTAATTATGTTAGGCCGGCCCGCTCGCTGTATTGTCAATTCACTGGCCTTCGTTCGCTGAGTGCTGCTGTTTGAGCTTTGTTAGGTGAGATTGATCAACAGTGAGAGAGAGAGAGAGAGAGAGAGAGAGAGAGAGAGAGAGAGAGAGAGAGAGAGAGAGAGAGAGAGAGAGAGAGAGAGTGATGATTTTTCTCTCTTGTTCCTTGCTCTTACTCGTGGGTAATAATATATCCCTCATCATCATATTCCTGCTATCCAACGCTCCTCCCCCGTAGCTCATGCGTCTCTTCTCTCACACGCGATTCTCATGTCTGTCTGTCTGTCTGTCTGTCTGTCTGTCTGTCTGTCTGTCTGTCTGTCAGTCTCTCTCCCCTCCCACCTCTTTGCCTCTCTCCCTCTCTCTCTTTGCTAGCTTGCCATTTTTCTCTCCTTGTTTTATGCTCGAGCACGGTTGGGTATGCTTTCTAGCTTCCATTTGTAAGTGTAAGCAAAAAAAAAAAAAGAAAACACTTCTACAACGTGCTCAGATTACGAGTATATACACGTACTCTTGCATGGAGCTCGCCGATTTTCTCCTCATTTCGCTGACTCGAGGAAATGAAATAAGTACAGTAGATAAAACTGATAAAAAGAGACATGATATGAAAAGGGATATTAAGTGTATCATTGAAATGGTTCGTGTTTTCCCTCACGTGTTGTTATCCATCCCGCCACCGCAGCACTGAGGTAATTAGAGCCTAGAGAACCTCCTCAGGGTGGTAGCGGTGGTGGTGGTGGTGGTGGGGGAGGGAGGGCCTGAATAGTATCCCGGCGTTTTTGGTATATGTAACACTTTTGGGATGCCTAGATTCAGAGTTTGCGTTTGAGGCGTTTTGGGAAAGTGAACATGTTATGATATCACTGTGTGTGTTTGCTGGGTGCTTATCATTCTATATGAGAACGTTTCCATGTTGGTTTATGATTACGATCTGAACAGGTATATTTCTGAACACACACAAAAAAAGTTACATTGATTTAGTTATATTATTTTTGAAATTCTTTTTTTGATAATTTTTTTTTGGTACTGAGATCTTCAGTGAGATTTTTCTCCTGTCTATTTGTTGCCCTTGGCCAAATCCTCTTACGTTAAGAGAAGATTCTCCTACTGACTTTTCTCCGGCGTTGTTGCATTGCTTTACTATATATATATATATATATATATATATATATATATATATATATATATATATATATATATATATATATATATATATATATATATATATATATATATATATATATATATATATTAGGAATATATATATATATATATATATATATATATATATATATATATATATATATATATATATATATATATATATATATATATACGAGTATATATATATATATATATATATATATATATATATATATATATATATATATATATATATATATATATATATATATATATATATATATATATATATATATATTAGGAATATATATATATATATATATATATATATATATATATATATATATATATATATATATATATATATATATATATATATATATATATATATATATATATATATATATATATATATATATATATATATATATATATATATATATATATATATATATATATATATTAGTAGACACCTGCCGAAACGATAATTACTCCCAGTGAGGTCTAAAGCACTGTTCAGGGGTGCTGTGAACTTATCATTAAACCCAGCTGTGACCTCACTGAACGTTTCCCTTTGTGTCTCACAACACAAGGGGGCAGTCACAGCCTGCCTTCTAAAGACAACTCTCTTCCTCCTCACAAAACTACAAGCACCTAATAACACACACACCCTTCACTCAAAAATTTTAAAATTATTATGGCGACTCTTACACCAGCCTCGGAGTCCCCATCTGGGGAGGGGACCATAAATGTCCCCAGGTCGGACTGCCTTTCTGTCGACGACCCTAAGTATCTTGACACCCCCCCTCAACTTTTTCTTCATTAACTTCTGCAACATTCGCGGTATAAGATCTAATTTTCAATCTCTAGAACACCACCTCTCCTCTTCTAAACCTCATCTTTTCCTCACTGAAACTCAGGTGTCTGAGGCAACTGAAAGTAGCCCATTTTCTGTCCCCTCCTACTTTCTCTATCATCATTTTCGATCCAAAGTTGGATGTTGCGTTTATGTGCGCAATGACTTAACGTGCTCTCGTGCCCACGCTCTTGAATCTTCTGAGTTTTCCACCATCTGGCTACGACTACAGAGTCACTCTCAAACTAAGTTTATCTGTGCTATATATCTTTCATCTAACTCCTCTGACTATAAGAAATTCTTTGAATACTTAACTTCCAAAGTGGAGCACATTCTGACCCTCTTCCCTTTTGCAGAGATCTCCATTCTTGGGGACCTCAATGTTCACTACCAACTTTGGCTTTCCTCTCCCTTCACTCACCATCCTGGTGAACTAGCCTACAACTTTGCTATCCTCCACGACCCTAGAGCAATTGGTGCAACATCCTACTCGTATTCCTGACCATCTTAGAGATACGCCCAACATTCTTGACCTTTTCCTGACCTCTAATCCTTCTGCTTATGCTGTCGCCCTTTCTTCTCCGTTGGGCTCCTCCGATCACAATCTCATCTCTGTATCTTGTCCTATCGCTCCAATCCCTCCTCAGGATCCCCCTAAGCGAAGGTGCCTCTGGCGTTTTGCCTCTGTTAGTTGGGGGGACCTGAGGAGGTATTTTGCTGATTTTCCTTGGAATGATTACTGCTTCCGTGTCAGAGACCCGTCTTTGTGTGCTGAGCGCATAACAGAGTTGATACTGTCTGGCATGGAGACGTACATTCCTCACTTTTTTTCTCGACCTAAACCTTCCAAACCTTGGTTTAACACAGCTTGTTCTCGTGCTATACATGATAGAGAGGTGGCCCACAAAAGGTACTTAAGCCTTCCATCACCAGAATCTCATGCACTTTATATTTCTGCCCGGAACCATGCCAAGTCTGTTCTCCAACTAGCCAAAAACTCCTTCATTAACAGAAAGTGTCAAAACCTTTCAAGATCTAACTCCCCTCGTGACTTCTGGAATCCAGCCAAAAATATCTCCAATAACTTTGCTTCTTCTTCTTCTTTCCCTCCTTTATTTCAATCAGATGGCACCACTGCTATCACATCTATTTCTAAAGCTGAACTCTTCGCTCAAACCTTTGTTAAAAACTCTACCTTGGACGATTCAGGGCTTGTTCCTCCCTCTCCTCCACCCTCTGACTACTTCATGTTACCTATTAAAATTCTTCGCAATGATGTTTTTCATGCCCTCGCTGCCCTAAAGCCTCGGAAGGCTTATGGACCTGATGGGGTCCCTCCTATTGTTCTCTGAAACTGTGCCTCCGTGCTTGCACCTTGCCTAGTCAAATTCTTTCAGCTCTGTCTGTCAACATCTACCTTTCCTTCTTGCTGGAAGTTTGCCTACATTCAACCTGTTCCTAAAAAGGGTGA
The DNA here is from genome assembly GCF_035594125.1 of Scylla paramamosain. Taxonomy (NCBI): domain Eukaryota; kingdom Metazoa; phylum Arthropoda; class Malacostraca; order Decapoda; family Portunidae; genus Scylla; species Scylla paramamosain. Next base: position 13,384,788 of record NC_087151.1, read on the forward strand.
CTTTTCTAATCCCTCAAACTACCGTCCTATTGCTTTAATTTCCTGCCTATCTTAAGTTTTTGAATCTATCCACAACAGGAAGATTCTTAAACATCTATCACTTCACAACCTTCTATCTGATCGCCAGTATGGGTTCCGTCAAGGCCGCTCTACTGGTGATCTTCTGGCTTTCCTTACTGAGTCTTGGACATCCTCTTTTAGAGATTTTGATGAAACTTTTGCTGTTGCCTTGGACATATTAAAAGCTTTTGATAGAGTCTTGCACAAAGCTTTGATTTCCAAACTACCCTCATGCGGCTTCTATCCTTCTCTCTGTAACTTCATCTCAAGTTTCCTTTCTGACCGTTCTATTGCTGCTGTGGTAGACGGTCACTGTTCTTTTCCTAAATCTATTAAGAGTGGTGTTCCTCAGGGTTCTGTCCTGTCACCCACTCTCTTCTTATTATTCATTAATGATCTTCTAAACCAAACTTCTTGTCCTATCCACTCTTACGCTGATCATACCACCTTGCACTTTTCCACGTCTTTTCATAGACGTCCAACCCTTCAGGAAGTAAACATTTTACGCAGGGAAGCCACAGAACGCTTGACTTCTGATCTTTCTAAAATTTCTGATTGGAACAGAGCAAACTTGGTGTTGTTCAATGCCTCAAAAACTAAATTCTTTCATCTATCAACTCGACACAACCTTCCAGACAACTATCCCCTCTTCTTCAATGACACTCAACTGACCCCCTCTTCTACACTGAACATCCTCGGTCTGTCCTTTGCTTATAATCTGAACTGGAAACTTCACATCTCATCTCTAGCTAAAACATCTTCTATGAATTTAGGTGTTCTGAGACGTCTCCTCCAGTTTTTCTCAACCCCTAGCTGCTAACTCTGTACAAGGGCCTTATCCGTCCATGTATGGAGTATGCTTCACATGTCTGGGGGAGTTCCACTCATACTGCTCTTCTAGACAGGGTGGAATCAAAAGCTTATCGTCTCATCAACTCCTCTCCTCTAACTGACTGTCTTTAGCTTCTCTCTCATCGCCGCAATGCTGCATCTCTAGCTGTCTTCTACTGCTAACTGCTCTTCTGATCTTGCAAACTGCATGACTCCCCTTCTCCTGCGGCCTCGCTGCACAAGACTTTCTTCTTTCTTTCACCCCTATTCTGTCCACCTCTCTAACGCAAGAGTTAACCAGTATTCTCAATCATTCATCCCTTTTTCTGGTAAACTCTGGAACTCCCTGCCTGCTTCTGAATTTCCACCTTCCTATGACTTGAATTCCTTCAAGAGGGAAGTTTCAAGACACTTATCCTTCAAATTTTGACTACCGCTTTGGACCCTTTTATGGGACTGGCATTTTAGTGGGCATTTTTTTATCGGATTTTTGTTGCCCTTGGTCAGTGTCCCTCCTACAAAAAAAAAAAAAAAAAAAAAAAAAAAAAAAAAAAATATATATATATATATATATATATATATATATATATATATATATATATATATATATATATATATATATATATATATATATATATATATATATATATATATATATATATATATATATATATATATATATATACTTTTCATGTTTTATACGTACTTTGGTATTTTCTTTTCTTACGACTATCAGATGATGACAAATCTGAGACTATTTACCTATTCTGTATTCGTGTTCATTCCTCGAGTTGCCCAGTTATGCTTTATGTAAATACTGACCTCACACACTGCAGGTGCTTGATACTGTATACCTCTGCGTAAATTTTTCCTCAGTGCTGATTCTGTTTATCTTTGTCACGTGCTCACTGGAGTGCATCTAAACACTGAAGAAATATTGGAGTCTTGTGATGGGCGCATGGTGTTGATTGTTTTTTGTAATGAGTTCTAAGGTGAGTATTGCCCGCGAGTACACATGTCGCTACTGCTGCTTCCTCTCCTAACTGTGTACATCCTGTTCCTATCGGCAAGCAGTTTGAATGAGTAGGTAAGTTTCATAAAGAGACTGCCACGTGTACGTCCGAGTCTTCTACCAGCTTCCTTTATTTTCCTTTAATTTTATGTAATCTGGGGACGGTGAATATATATCAACTCTAGGAGTAAAATTAACTTTCCATGAGCTAATGCCTGGCAGCGCCAATATGTGAAGTTGTTAATCTAGATAGAAGATACTTGATGTTCCCCGGAAACATGTATCCCATCTTCAAACTTTAATAACTGAAGACCTTAGTACGCAGCTGAGCAATACACACGAGAGGTAAACGTTATAAAGTGGAGTAACTTCCTCCATTAGGAAAATAAAGAAGAAAAGAAAATACAGACATAGGATGAATTTTGGTCTTCTGTATCTAAAACAATGAAAGAAAAAGACATTATTATATGTCACTCTTCCCAATAAGCCCTGGTGGAGATTGCCATCTAAACACACTATATATAATTCAGAACATCCCACTCATTTTTCGAGCGTGCAGGCTTGGTAAGTTCCTTTGCGGCAGGTGGTCTCTCATACTGTGTAAGCTTCGTTTACAAGTTATGTCACTCATGTGGGAATATTGTTTTGCCCTCCATCTTTCACGAAGAGGCTGGAAAACTCTCTTATATTTATTTATTTATCCATTTATTTATATTCATATATTTCTTCACTTATTCATTTACTTGATCTGGTAAGCAGCTAAGAGAGAAATAAGAATACACACACACACACACACACACACACACACACACACACGTCATGAAAGGTATATACCATACAAAATGTCCGTTGGATATAAATTTATTGTGGTCAAAGATATAACAGGAATATTGTTTCCTGCAGCCATGACCTGAGGTGTTCAGATCATTGAACTCTGACCCTGAATGTGACTGACCTTCATATAACATTTGACACTTAGACTTCCGAGCGCTGAGCTGTGACCTGCCAAGAGAGGCACACACACAGACACACGCACACACGCTTGCTCTGCTTCCCTTGCTCCCGTCCCCGCCGCAGCAACGCAGACACCCATATGGACACCACACTGAACACCACCATTGATCGAGTACAAAATGAGTAGTTACTCCTCATGCTTGTTACAGTTCTAGAGATGAAACAGTATTGAGTTATATGTACAAAAAATAATGCTAGTCAATTTATGTAATATAGTGAGTTATTTACACGACGCTACGTGAGCCCAGGTGAGGATCACAGTGTGGCCTGCGTGAAGCCTCGGTGTGGCCCAAGTAAATGCCCAGCGTGATCCAGATTGAAATGTGGCCTTTGTGCGGGTCCGGGAGTGTGGCCCAGCAGTGTTCCGGCGCGGCACAGGTATGGCTGGCTGTGGCCCACGGATGAAAGCTCACACTAATGACTGGCAGAAAGTTTTAATATTAATCTGTTCCGGTGTTACACACAGATAAAGACACACACACACACACACACACACACACACACACACACACACACACACACACACACACACACACACACACACACACACACACACACACACAAACACAAACACACAAATTGCTTAGGTCTCTTGATAAAACACATCTTTTAAGAACAGTACATCCAAGACACACTTCACAAACCAACACAGCCTAGAACACTTTGGCACCACCGATTTCTTTTCTTACACAAAGCATGCCCACTGACCGTCCCTCGGCAGTACAGGATGACATGTTTTGATGCCAGTCGTAGAGGGAACTGACAACCCGCCCGGACCATATATTTATTTATTTATTTATCTATTTTTCAAATTTAGGTTTTCTTAAAGTAAAAAAGAAAAGAAAAAAAATCAACTAAGGCTTAATTATTTTTACAGTCCTAATTCTGAAAGATAAATTTGTCTTGATATCTACGCTTCGGAGTGGACTACATCAGCTGTAGCTCATCCCTGTAGACTCTACGTAGTCTACACACACGGTGGTTCCTCAGATAATCTTGCTTTTTCAAAATGATGCCGCATTATATAGTTTCCCGTCTACACAGAACTCTCCCGCTGGCTGGAACCAAAGTCCAGCCCGGTTTTAGGGTCTATCAACTGGGCCAGCGTCATCTCTCTTTCGGGACTTCCGGCGACCATAGAAGTGGAACCGCGGCGTCTTACTGAAGACAGAGCAGGTGTAACGCGCCCCAAGATTTCGTTCTGCCCTAAGCTAAAGCGATGATGGGCATAGGAGCGCGAAGGAAGTGTGGAAAACTGGTTCCTATAAGAAACAGGTAATAGCGGCTGCGTGCGGGAGATGGAAGCTGAGGGGTGGCTGTAAGAGGTGTCTGCGGGAAAGGATATGTGCAGAGAAGCCAGCTCGTTGGGGTATGTTGGGGAAGAGGGCGTGGAAGACATGTGGGGATAGGGAGGGAGATCATGCGAGAGAGTGTAAGTGGACGAGCGGGGTGCAGGAGGCGGTGGCGAGGAGGAGACCAGCCCGTGACCCAACTGCAAGAGTGGGTCACCATCGCGGGACAGCAGTGATGATCTCTGCAAGGCAAGAAAGATGATCGTTAGTGGACTGAGGAAAAAAAAAAAAAGAAAATCTGTTTACCCGTCTCTGCTTTCACTAGTTTACAACGCTACCAATCAACTCATTCTCTTTCTTACGTTCTGCTTATCTATCTCTGCATCCTTTATCCTCCCACACTCATGAAACACTACGTACAGTGCGTACGCAACACTACTGCATAAAAGACATGTAGTTTCTCACCAACACTCGGACAAGATTATCGACACACCAAGTATGCACGGCCCTTTCATATGCCATAGACTTCTTTATACATAAGCATAAATCGCCATGGTACTTACAAAGATAGATATATAATACATGAAGAAGGATACATGTAGATATATAGATGATTGATCGATTGACTGATTGGCTGTTTTGCTGCTTGATTGTCTGAAATCTTTTATATTTTTCTAAAGGGCTGTCAATCATTTGGCGCTGAATGGAGTTATTTTTGTGGGGTAACTGATGTTGTGAATATTTAATACAGAAAATGTGACAGACAGAACACAACGTTCATAATAATAGAAATGTAAATGATCAGGAGAGGAATCATATGTAAAAGGTAGCAAATGTCATATAGAATGCAAAATTAAATGGTAAGAATCAAGTCTGGGATGAACATAGAGCACTAGAACAAGCCAATGCAGTCAGTGTGTGCCCTTAATCATAAAAAAAAAGCAGTACCAGTTGATGCTATTAAAAAAAAAAAAACTTATGGCACAGTCAAAAGAAGAAATATCGAGCATTTTTTCCAATTTATGTAGAAGGATTAGAACTGCGCGGATCAGCCAGCCTGGTTCTTGCATATTTCACTCAGACTGTCCCTTTGTAACGTTGTCCAGACTCAAAACAAAACTGTCGACACGCCTCCCCTGCTACACCATTTTCAAGCAGTGGGTCATTGAGTCTCTCTGCCACAAGCATGTTGCAATGTCACTCTGCATCGTCGTGATGATGAAGTGTTATGACAGTCCTGGAGCAAGAACATGTGAGCCTCGTGAATAGATTCTCATTGATCTTGTTTGTCCTGGCGGCAAGTAAGGCGACACAAGGGTTTAGTCGAGGTATCATCCTGTCAATTATTACTGTTAGTTTGGCTGCATTCAGTACAAAGGAGCATTGTATTTCCCGGCAATCATGTATCATTTTCTGTTGCGTCACAGTGATATGCGCTCAATGTGAAGCCCAACAGAACTGTGTAGGTATGTTCAATTTATTCTTAATTCCCTGTGTTCGTTGACAAGTGGAGCGTGCAGCTACTTCATGTGAGACAGACAACCTTAATAAGCAATGAAGGAGTGACGTCAACCTTTCTATGATGACATTTGTTTCCAAAGATGATATTCGCCTTACTGAGGAAGGAACTGACGAAGCCAATTGGACCACAGACCAAACTGACGATACCAGTACTCCCTATTTATCTATCTGTTTATTTGCTTTGTGCCTGATAATTGCCCTTTGGGAAGCTGACCATTTTGCTGTTATACATGATCTGGAGCAATTAGTGCAGTACCTCATCCATATTCTTATGGATGTTCCCAACATTCTCGATCTTTTCCTAGCCTCTAATCCTTAAGCTTATTCTGTTCTACTGTTCTCTCCGTCAGGCTCCTCCAGTCATGATCTTATTTCCGTATCCTGTTTTATCTACCCAGTACAGCCTCTGGACCAACCAAAGTGGAGCTGCTTCTGACACTACAAATCTGTTAAGTGGGAGGAGCTGAAGTGGTGTTATTCTGACTTTACATGGGATGAGTATTGCTTCAGTGTTGGAGATACACTTCTCTGTAGAAAGTGTATGACAAGGATGATTGTGTCTGGCATGAAGACATACATTCCACACTCCTTTAATACTATATTCCATATACCCTGGTTCATACTCATTCTGCTTTCATGCAGTCCAGAATAGAGAGGCGGCTCACAGATACTGTATTAACTTCTTTAATTAATACTAAAATAATGTCAAAATCTAGCCTGTTCATATTTTTTTCGTGATTTCTAACATATAGATAAAAAGATATTTCCGACAAAATTTCTTCATAATTTTCCCTTCTGTTTCATCCATACGGCTCCATTGCCACCTCCTCTATCTCTAAAAGCTGAACACGTTCTCTAAGACCTTTACTGGTAAATTCGAGTTGGTTGATTCAGGGTTTGTTTTTCCATCATCACGTCTCTCCAGTTATATTATGCTTGGTATAGAAATTCCTCGAAGTGTTGGATTCTGTGTTCCCTGCAGCCTTAGGTCTCATCCTTAGAAGGTTCCTGACCCTAATGGAGTCCCTCTCATCATTATCCATAATTGATTCCATGTTTGTTCCTTGCCTGGTCAAATTTTTCCATCTTTTCTGTCAACATCCACTTCCTTTCTTGCTGGAAGTATGCGTACATTCAACTTGTCTTTAAGAAGTGTGATCGCTCAAACCCTTCAAACTACGAATGCATAGCTCTGATTTCATGTCTTTATAAATTTTTAGTCTATGCTCAACGGAAATATTCCGAAAGACCTATCTGCTCGTAACCTTTTCACTAATCAGTATGGATTCTATGAAGGATGATCCAGTGCCAATTTTACAGATTTCCTTACGAAATCTTGATTAGCCTCTCTTAGGAATTTCTGTGAAAGTTTTGCTCTTGCATTAAAAGCTTTTGATAGAGTTTTAGCATAAATCTTAATGTTTAAGTTTTCCTCCTATGATTTCTATTAATTTCTACATCTTTATCTCAATTTTCCTTTTATTGCCATTCTCCCGCCGTAATAGTAGACGGCCAGTTTTCTCTTAAACCTTTTTAAAATAGTGTTCCATAAGGTTCTTTCCTGTCACGCCATCTCATTCCTGTTACTCATAAAGTATCCTCTCGGTAAGAATTCTCATCTTATCCGTGCTCACGCAGGTGACTCTACCCTACTTTCCTCATCGCCATTTGCCAGACACCAGACTCAGCTGGAATTAAGAAGTTCACTTGGAGAATCCACAGAACACTTCACTTCTCATCTTTCTATTATTTTACAGTGGGGAAAGGCAAACATTGTGTTCAGTGTCTCAAAAACTCAATCCCTTTATCTATCCGTTCCACACAACCGTCTTCAGTGTACTCATCTCCTCTTCTGCACTGAACATTCATGGACTGTCTTTCACGAAAGATCTCAATCTTTTGTTTTGCTGAAGCAGCTTCCATGTAGTTGGATGTTCTGTGTCGTCTCCACCAATACTTTTCCTCCTTCCATTACTTACTTTATAAAGACGTCTTATCTGGCCAATGCGTGGAGTGCTGCTCACATGTATGGTATAGGAAGGTTCAACTCAATCAGCCCTCCCAATAAACAGGGTGGAGTCAAAAGCTTTTCGTCTCATCGATTCCTCCCAGCATCTCGATTCTCACACTCACCGCCGCAATGTTGCATCTCTTACAATCTTCTACCGTTATTTCCATTGTTATTGCTCTTCTGAACTTGCTAACTGCATGCCTTCCCCCTCCCGCGGCCTCGCTGCACAAGACTTCTTACTCTCACTCCTATTCTGTTCATCCTCGGCTCTTGTTTATTTTGAGAGGATAAATGATCTTTCCAGTATTTTTTGCCTAAATGTCTTGACTTTACTTAACCATGAGTAAAGAAATCTCAATATTAAATTTGTTGTCGAACTCCCAAAACCTTTTCTTTAGTTTGGTGAAGAAAATGATCTTCCCACTACTTATCATAATATTCTGGGCTTTGCTTTGAGACAAGAAATGCAGTATTACACTAGCTAGTCCTTACGTATTGTATTATTATAGTATATGGTGAATAAAAATATAACGTAACGAATAATTCTTGTAAGAAAACAAATTTATTGATTATCAGTCATTTCTCTAAATGCTTAATGGGCAAACTCTTTGGAATATTTGAAGATAATCTCACAAATACGTAAATGTAATGTGATGATATATTTTGAAATGTTTTCAAAATATCGAACATTAAGGGTTATGAGATCACAACTGCCTCAACTAAACAACAGTGTGCTTAAAGCTTATGTGGGAAACGACGTAAGATTTTTATTTTCCACCTTAAAACACACACATTTCTCTCTCTCTCTCTCTCTCTCTCTCTCTCTCTCTCTCTCTCTCTCTCTCTCTCTCTCTCTCTCTCTCTCTCTCTCTCTCTCTCTCTCTCTCTCTCTCTCTCTCTCTCTCTCTCTCATCTTACAATCCACGAGCAGAGTTTAGAGGAGGATCAGTGTTCCAGTTATATCGGAGAAAATGAATAGTATTTTCTTTATTATTTTACTTCTTTGATGTGAACCAAAATTAATGACGTTTCTAATCGCTTGCTCTCGTGCGTCCACTCATTCCTCGATCCCTCAATAAGCGATCGTCGTCTCTCTTTCTGACACATCAGTAAGCTTTGAATTCGTTCCCCTTCTTGAACATTTAACTGATAAAGAGCATTATAATTATTCATTCATTCATTGTCTTTTTATTCCTGTCATCTTTTTTGAAGGTTAACTAAAATTAAATTATTATTTATTAGCTCATTCACTTTAATATAGCTGACACACACACACACACACACACACACACACACACACACACACACACACACACACACACACACACACACACACACGTGCGCGCGCCACACAAAAGTAAGGAAAAAAGAAAGGGTTATATTTCTTCTACCTTTCCACATTTTTCTCCCTTTCACGACGATCCACTCCTTCCCTTTAATGCTGAACCGCGTCCCTCGCCCTATTCCTCCTCTGGTACTTTCTCCTCCAGTCACTCGCCCGCCTCGCCTCGCCTCCCCTTCCCTCGCCTTGCCTCAACCTCTCGTTGGCTTCTTTGGACACCAACGCACTACCACCCTCGCTCGAGTCTTCTACTCACTTGTTTATTGATTACCTAGCTACTGGGGACACGGGTGGCACATTGAGTTACCTGTCCCGCGGGAATAACGCTCCGCCTGCAGTATCACAGAGCCTTCCTCCTCCTCCTCCTCCTCCTCCTCCTCCTCCTCCTCCTCCTCCTCCTACATCTTTTTTTTTCTTTTTTGTTTTTACATTTCCTTCTTCCTTGCCTTCCTCTTTCCTCTTCTTTCCTCTGTCTTCTATCTCCTCTCTCTCTCTCTCTCTCTCTCTCTCTCTCTCTCTCTCTCTCTCTCTCTCTCTCTCTCTCTCTCTCTCTCTCTCTTTCTCTCTCTGTTGTTGTTGTTGTTGTTGTTGTTGTTGTTGTTGTTGTTGTTGTTGTTGTTGTTGTTGTTGTTGTTGTTGTTGTTGTTGTTGTTGTTGTTGTTGTTGTTGTTGTTGTTGTTTTGTTATTATTATTATTATTATTATTATTATTATTATTATTATTATTATTATTAGTAGTAGTAGTAGTAGTAGTAGTAGTAGTAGTAGTAGTAGTAGTAGTAGTAGTAGTAACAGTAGCAGTAGTAGAAGTAGAAGTGGTAGTACTAGTAACAGCAGTTATAACAGTGGCAGTAGTATTTGTTCCTTTTTCATTTATTCAGTCATTGATTAATTTTGCTTCCTTTCTTTGCGTATTACTTTAGACAGTTTTTTTTTTTTTTTTTATCGGTATGAATAAATGATGACGATTCATTCCTGTTACCTGCACCTCATTTGTATCCTACACGTGCGCTGCGGTAACTTAATGACGACTTAATGATATCGTGTTACAGAAAATTATTATAATTCAACACGGACGTTGTTGTTTAATTTGTAATATATATATATATATATATATATATATATATATATATATATATATATATATATATATATATATATATATATATATATATATATATATATATATATACATACATATATATATATATATATATATATATATATATATATATATATATATATATATATATATATATATATATATATATATATATATATATATATATATATATATATATATATATATATATATATATATATATATTAAACGACAACATCTGTGTTAAATGATAATAAAATACGATACATAAAAAAATTTAGTTTGTAGAAAAAAACGGTTGTTTTAACTGGCAGTACATTCATCACAGTGATGTATTGTGGGATGTTTCTACGTGACGTGCTTCTCACTATACTTTCCAGCTCAGTCTTTATATATATATAGATATATATATATATATATATATATATATATATATATATATATATATATATATATATATATATATATATATATATATATATATATATATATATATATATATATATATATATATATATATATATATATTATTGACTTTTTTTCGTACATATTATTGTGTGCTATCAATGTTCATCTTAGTAACCATAGAATGTGTGACGTAGAAGAAGTTTCATGCGTCGTGATAATAAATTGGTGCAGACATTTAATGTATGCTTTCTTCTTCCCCTTGTAAATTAAGATGTTTGGCACAGCAGCAAGAATAACGATGCTAGTCCTCTGCTTGACTTACAATCTAGACGCACTCAGAACTTTAGCTGCTAAAGACACATTCTGTCTGGCTAAAGTAAACTCACGTCGTGTGTGTAATACTTACCTCCCTTTATCCGATGCCCGGCATGGTTTTCCGGCGACTCGTCAAAGAAAACTCTTGTGTGATACGAGCTTGTCTTTACTCTTTCTCTCTCTTCTGAGTACGGAAGATTTTTCAGCCAGAGGAGCGACTAATGCTGGTAATCTAGCTGTAATCTGACAGGTGCTCCGTAATCGGCGTCTCTATTCCTATATATGTTACTGCCCTCTCTTCACGGCCCTCGTTTTATAGCGTCCTCCTCCTCCTCCTTCTTGTCCTCCTCCTCGTCCTCCTCCTCCTCCTCCTCCTCCTCCTCCTCCTCCTCCTGTCACTACTACAATTACTTTTTTCTCGCCACTTTTGCCCCCATATTCTTTCTCCTCATCTCCCTACGCATCGTCTTCCTTTCCCGCCTGATCCTTTTTCTCCTCGTGCTCATTTCCTTCCTCTTACTTTTGCTTATCTTCTTCCTCCACTTTTCTCTATTTTCCTTCCGTCATTTCCTTCCTTCCTTGCCTTATTTGCCTCAATGTTCACGCTTCTCTTTTGTCTTTTCTTTTTTTGGCCATCAGTAGCTGTTTTGTCTCTTTTTACATTTACGCTCTTACTCTAGTTTTTTTTTCTTTTTTAATCTTTTCCTTGTCTTCTCTTTCTTACTTCCTTGTGTTTCATATTCTCTCATTCTTCTTTCTTCATGTCGGTGTCCTCGTTTCTCCTTCCTTTTATCTTTCTTGCTTTCTTTTCTCCTTCACTTCGCCTTCCTTCCTAATCTTATTCCTTACCTCTCCCTAATCATCCCTCTTCTCCTTCTTCTTCCTCCTCTTCCTCCTCTTCTTCCTCACCTTACTTAGCGACCTACTAATTAAATTCCGTTTCAGACGCTGGAGATTTTTCATTTTTTTTCACCATTCCACTAATTGCCCTCTTTTGACTCTCTCTCTCTCTCTCTCTCTCTCTCTCTCTCTCTCTCTCTCTTTCTGTGAGTGTGTGTGTGTGTGTGTGTGTGTGTGTGTGTGTGTGTGTGCGTGTGTGTCTTCTCTCTATTTCCTTATCTGTGTATGTGTGTTCTCTCTTTATCTCTTTAACTCTGTGTGTCTGTCTGTGCGTCTGTGTATCTGCCTGTGTGTCTGTGTGTCTGTCTGTTTGCCTCTCTCTCTCTCTCTCTCTCTCTCTCTCTCTCTCTCTCTCTCTCTCTCTCTCTCTCTCTCTCTCTCTTAATTGATGGCTTCCTCCCCTGTGCCTTCTGTCCGTCCGTTTCGCCGGCCTCCCTCGATCTTCACGGCTTTTCCTTTCTCTCTCTTTCTCTCTCCTTCCGTTTCTCTCCCCTCCTATCTTCTATCTCCTGGCCTCCCTCTCCCTCTCCTTTCAGTCCTCCCTTGAGAGGTCCTCAACTTTTTTTTTTCTCTTTCTCTCCAACGCAACTTTTCTTCAACACTTCACCAAAAATGTTGCGAGAGAGAAAAAAAAAAACATTAATGGTGAAAGGACGCTATAATGTTTGTTGATGGCGTCAGCTTCAACACATAATCTTTGTTGCCGAATGAGTTTCATAAAGCCCAGTTTGGGGGCTTATGGTATTGTGCTCTGGAGTACGTGAGGATACTTGACTGATGCTTAAATATGAGTCTCATTACCGTGGTGGTGATGGAAGTATATTTTATGGTACTTTGTGGATCAGTGGCAAAGTACTTCAGGAAAATTTTTGGTTTTGTAAGCTTACGTGAGCAAAATATAATCTGCTTTGGAAATAAGGGTGGGGAAATATCAATAGAGAACTAAAGGAAGAAAATAACGTCATTCGAAGCTATTTCATGATTATCATAAAACAAAACAAAAAAAATTGATGACTCAAAGTAAAGGTGCACTGGACCATCTTATAATGTACAATCATTAAAAAATAAAAAAAATAAATAGAGTATTGCAGCTCCTCACCTGCCGCAGGAGTGAGAGTGGCGGAGTGTAGAAGGACCCGTAGGACTGACCAGCTGGGGGATCTTCTCGCTGCAAGTCACTCTGCAGGTCAGGGTGAGCCATGTCACGGGAGAAGTCTTCACGCTGGTCGTGGGACGAGGCGCCTTCAGGGGATGCCTCCCCCTTGAACACCTGAGCTGTGTCCTTCACCTGGTGGTCTGGGAGAGGAAAAATATACCCTGTATATATATATATATATATATATATATATATATATATATATATATATATATATATATATATATATATATATATATATATATATATATATATATATATATATATATATATATGACTTACACAAGCGTCGGTCATCCATAATGTCTTCTTGATTATTCAAATGTTGGGAATTATAAAAGCATTCCATAAATTCTACAAATCTGACTTGACTCTCATCCTCTCGGCCGCACCACCCCGCGGCGCACCGAGGCTCACCGTTCTTCTTAGAGATAATGAGACCAAAAAGCCGCTTATCTTTAAGTCGCAAGCAAGAATGATTCATATAATTTTACAACGCTGAGCGTCGTAATTGTGGCTTAATGCTGCCAAGCGATGGTAATTTCATGGATCGTTACGTTATATCTGACCAATACATCTAGTGGTAATTAGTAAAGAAAATTAATGCGAGGAGAGGTCCTGCACACCGCGAGATGCGTGGGAACTGGAGGACTGGAAGCCAATCTCCGGAACAGGATTCACTGTCACTCGTGGAAAAAAAAACTATCCCCAACTTCGTTATCTTGTACATCTAGGAAAGAAAAAAGAAAGAGAGGAGAGAAATAAGTACTTAAGGTATATATATATATATATATATATATATATATATATATATATATATATATATATATATATATATATATATATATATATATATATATATATATATATATATACGAGTATATATATGATAAAAAAAATAACCCTTTTGAAGGTTGCGTGATGCCTTGAGCGGGGTTGCGAACGTTTAATCCCTATATTTCCCGGAGAGTTGTGTGTGGAAGATAAACTTTGTGCTTCTAATTAGCATTTCAGTGCAAGTTTTTTTTCCCTCACCCCATCTAAATTAAACGTACAAGAGAGCGAGCAGCAAACAACTACAAAGTCTTCACAATGTGCCGACCTGCAAAAGGCAAACATTTACACCTAAAAACATAAATTTCGAAATGTAATCAACACACCTTTGATGGTTACACAACTTGCTAATAATTAAATGGAAAATTATCCGATTATAGAGACACATTGGGTTAATTACTCCTGTTGGAACTGTCAATATCAGGGTCATAAAGCGCCACTTTCTGCGTTAACCATTACGAATTATCGCCCATCACATTGGCACCATCGCTGCTGCCACCATACCTTTTATGGGCCCGCCGCTGCTGTCATCACCTGCGCCACACCAACACCGCCAGCATGCCCACCACTGCAGCCAGCGTCAGTGTTGGCAATGCTCTCGACTGCCGCGGACTCTGATCCTCGTAATATGGACCGAATATGACACAGAAGTCTGCTCGTTAATTATGGTCTTGAAAGGACTTGTCCGACATTACCTCTAAATTGGGTGTTTCTTTGGCTACTGCCGCTCCCTTTTCTCTCGTGGGGCGCGGAGGTGAGCATGGGAGAGAGGGGAGGGAAAATATTCTGTGGATCATGGAGTGAAAAAAAATGAAAGAGGGACAGAGAGAGAGGGAGGGAAAGATGAGAGATGAAACATTGGGGAGATAGAAAAGAGACGGGAGAAGGGGTGGAAACTTGGAGGACACAGGAGAGGAAATTTTAGTGGGAAAAAAGGGGGAGGGAAGGAATGAAAAGTCAGAGGGGGGAAAAGGAGGAGGAAGGAAGAAGAGAAGTTAGACACGGACGGGAGGGAGGGGAGAGAGTAGCGAAGCGAGTAAAATTCTGAGGGGAGAGAAATAGAAGAGGGTTCAGCCACCAGCTCTTAGAACTCATTGTCACGTGAGAAAAGTGCCTCTTCTCTCTCCTCCAGTGTCGGTTTCCACTGTACCCTTCTTTAATATCAGAGAGAGAGAGAGAGAGAGAGAGAGAGAGAGAGAGAGAGAGAGAGAGAGAGAGAGAGAGAGAGAGAGAGAGAGAGAGAGAGAGAGAGAGAGAATTTCTTCTTTCTACTGTCCTCCCTACCCACCACTTCTCTCTTTCTCTTAATTGGAGCTTCTTCCCGTGAGACCAGGGGATAAGTGGATTGAGTTACTCGATAGATAGCGCCTTCTTGACCTAAGCTGTGGTCGAGGCAGCGGCGCCCACAACCCACCGCTCTCACGATGTAGTCAACACTCCTCCCGAGACCTCGCAAGTTTGTCTGTTCAGAACATGAAGTGCGCGGTGGAGCGTGTGCGTAAATTAACATGAGTTGTCGAGTGGTATTGCCTGCAGCGAGAACAAGAATGAAGGAACTCGCCCACGTGAATCTCACATTTGATTGTATAAGTAATTGTATTTAGTTATATATATATATATATATATATATATATATATATATATATATATATATATATATATATATATATATATATATATATATATATATATATATATATATATATATATATATATATATATATATATATATATATATATATTAGGTTAGGTTAGGTTAGGTTAGGTTAGGTTAGGTTATGTTATATATATATATATATATATATATATATATATATATATATATATATATATATATATATATATATATATATATATATATATATATATATATATATATATATATCTTCATCTTTTATTTTTCGTAGTGAGTAATTAGTGCGTCAATGGTAAGTCTTCCAACTTTTTTTTTACTTTATCACGCGTGAAAAATTATTATTAAATTTGATGAAAAAACGTCTTAATTGGTCGCTTTAATTAACGCTTTTCTTTTGTTCTAAACAGCCAGAGGTGTTGCTGACGAAGCGTTCAAATGCATCCTGTCACAAGGAACAAAATCGTTAGGGAGGATAAGACAGACCCTTAAAAATCGTCCCTCCATTGTCACTGAATCCGCCCCCAGATCGAGTCTTTTAAAGCGCGGTGACCTGAAGCCCGGCGACTGGTGGTGCTGCCTCCTCTACTGATACTGAGACTGACAGATTACAGGCCACACTTCTGACTGCTGCCGCTGCCTCGTCCACTGATATTGAAACTGATAGATTATGTAAGTTACAGGCCAAACTTACTAGAGTGTAGCAAATGACCTGACAATATGTAGTATTTACGAGGAATAGCACACAAAAAGCTACAAAACAAATGCTATAATAAAAACTATAAAACAGATAAAAAAACATTATTCCTCCATAATGGGAAACATAACATTACCAAAGACTTAAGAGGTGAGATTTTATAAAACTATACTCGTCCGCGTGATCTAACCATGTGTACAAAATACAGTCGACGACTTTACAAAATTCACAAGTACACTGTGACTTGGCACTCTCTGATATGTTGGCTGGTGTCGTGCGTCACAGTTTGACCAACGACCACCAATGAACACCTGTGTCCATCAGTGTCTGTCGAGGAATAGATGTCTTTAAGGTCCGAGAACTTGAAATGTGCAACCAGAACAATACGCATATGCGTAATTTCGTATGGCTAATTATATAATCTTATTTAATTGTTCTCCTACATTGCTACAAGATAACTGCGACAAGTGAAGGAAAACATTTCAAAGCAAGCCATACCACGAGAGACACTTAATACTACGTCTCCAAGTGATGACGTTATGACAGGTAACTCTCGCACCAGGACACACTTCGGTCATAACGCCAGGCACTTTTTTTGACCGTCATACTATTAGCGTTTCCGCCACTGCAACACCTAATTGTTGTGATGTAGCATGATAAAGGTCCCTTGATATTATGTACATGACATGATGACAAAGTATCAATGAGCTATACTGTAGATGGATAGATAGATAGATAGATAGATAGACAAATAGAAATATAGACGTATAAGCTGCTAATATAAGTAAATAAATAAAATAGATAAATAAGAAAAAAAAAAAAAAAAAAAAATATATATATATATATATATATATATATATATATATATATATATATATATATATATATATATATATAGAGAGAGAGAGAGAGAGAGAGAGAGAGAGAGAGAGAGAGAGAGAGAGAGAGAGAGAGAGAGAGAGAGAGAGAGAGAGAGAGAGAGAGAGAGAGAGAGAGAGAGAGAGAGAGAGAGAGAGATGGAAGGAATAAAATTACACATGACGCGTGCAAGTAAATCTGAAGGAAATGTCACTGTCACTGTGAAAACTGTATACAAATCATGTCATCCTTGGAGCAGTTTTCTGTGAGACGAATAAAAAGAAAAAAAAAAAGTGAGTTTTTTTTTGTATCCAGCTTTTCCTGCAACTATTCCTCTTGTGTTTGTTCCTCCTCCTCCTCCTCCTCCTCTACTACCACCACCACTACTACTACTACTGCTGCTGCTGCTGCTGCTGCTGCTGCTGCTGCTACTACTACTACTACTACTACTACTACTACTACTACTACTACTACTACTACTACTACTACTACTACTACTACTACTACTACTACAGTTACAACTACATCAAGGACAAATACCAATGCTACTACTACTACTACTACTACTACTATTTCTGCCACTTCCATTCGTCCCTCTCCTCCTGTTGGTGGTGGCGGTGCTGCTGGTACTGGTGCTTTCACTCACCGTGATTGACGGGAATGAGGTCTGGATTAGGATCGTCGCCGCCCTCGCTCGCCTCCTCCTGTCCTCTGCCCTGGGATGGTCCGTCCGCTCCCTTCATGTACACCATCTTCACTTCAGGACGAGGCACGGAGCGCTGTCGCACCTTCACCACCACGACCATTACCACACATGTCACTAGTACCGACATGGCCACGCCAGCTGCCACGCCCACGATGGGAGCGAGGCCAACCACTCCCACGCCTGTCAACAAAAAACCCGAGGAGCTCCCACCAATGCTGTTAAGTCTTATCCTATAATAATTGTTGTGTCAAGGAGGCTTCCACGTCCTGCCTGTCCCGGCAACACACCTGTTTCCGTTTTGCTCGCCTGTCTCAACTCTATTCTGAACATCCCCAGCCATTTCCTCCCTGCGTCCAGGCTTTTATTAAATACTTTAAAGGAAAAGTGTGCAGCCTGTACGTGGCCTGAACTACCAGGTATGTCTCACTAAAACTTTTACATACACCAGCTGCACCCTGCACAACTTGTTTGATCTCCTGAGCCGTTCTACTTTGATCCTGTTCCTTCTCTCCCCCCACTACTCTCTCTCTCTCTCTCTCTCTCTCTCTCTCTCTCTCTCTCTCTCTCTCTCTCTCTCTCTCTCTCTCTCTCTCTCTCTCTTTCTCTCACCCTCACCTGGACTCGTGCGCTTCTCCGCCACATCCTTGAGGGTAAAGATGGCCAGTCTGACGGGCTCACTCTGGCCCTTCTTATTTGTGCCATGGATGGTGAGCACGTACTCTGTGCCCGGCTCGAGGCCCGTCAGGGAGAACTCTGGTCGGGGGGAGGTGGAAGTGTTTGCCAGCACTCTGGGGGCTTTTTTGGTGTCCTGGCCCCTCGTGTGCCCCCTTGCTTGACTCACGGAGAGGGTGAAGGTCTGCGCTAGGCCTCCGTCCCACCCCGCCTGGCACCGCACGCCCACACCCGTTGAACTGATATTTTTCACCGTGCAGTTGTTAACAGGGTCTGGCGGGGCTGCAGGATAGCAAGATGGAGGTCATTTTATTGTACTGCCAAGAAGAAGTGTTGGGGGTTAGCCATGAATCATCACGGATGGCGCAGGGATATGACATTGGATAAGAGAGAGAGAGAAACAAGGAGAAAGTTGAAATGTGATGGTTAAAAATATGCAATAAATAAAACGCCAAGCCATTCGTCGTGCGAATAACAAATCAGCTGTACACGCCCGTCAGTTCAAATACATACGGCGTGTCTTGTTGTCATGTTTACTGAATTTCTTCACTCGAGCTCAAGACTGTGAAGGCAGCGAAACATTCTTGGCCTAAAAGATTTCAGGCAGAGAGTGAGGCGGGGGCCTGACACTCGCCGCCTAATGAACGGGAGGGCAGAATCTGTTGGGATGGCGGCTGGAGTCTTCGGGGCCACCTATCTCATTCTGGAGTGACGGTAACGCTCAGGACCAGCTGCCCCACCTCATTCTTGTGATGCAGGGCCAGGATGTGGTGAGGTGAGGCAAAAGTGTGGTGGAAAGGGAGTGAAAGAAGAGAGTGGTGAGGAAGCGCAGTAAAAGGAGTAGGAGTAGGTGGTGGGAAGAGGATGAGTAGTCCATGGAAAGGGTGACAAGATAATGGCGTGCTGTAGAGGTGGGAAGGTGCTGTGTGGTGGAATAAAAAAGGGGAGGTGGCTTTATTTTGATAATGGAAGACAGGGTGTGAGCATCGGGTGGAGAGAGTGAAGGCGGAGTGCACTGGAGAGGTAAAGGGGGTAAGTATTATGAAGGTGGAATGTGGAACGTGGAAGGAGTGAAAGGGAAGTGTGGCGTGGAGTAAGTGATGGAGTGGAGTGGAAAGAAAATGAAGGAGAGGCGTAAGGAATAAATAGAAAAAAAAGTGAATAAATAAATAAATAAAAGTGTGTGGGAGCAGTATATATCTCAGGCTTATTGGCATTTTATGATGCAATGGAGGACTAAAGGGAGATGGAACACTATCGCTATTAAGAAAAAATCTGTGCTAATATAGCGTGTTCAAAAGCCAGCTATCAAAAATTACGTTGTTTACAGACTTTTTTCTGCAAATGGTATAATACGCACATATTTTTTCTCTTTCTGCCATTGGTAAAGGTATAATCTGTCCACTATCTATCTATCTATCTATCTATCTATCTATCTATCCATTTATCTATTAATTTGTACTTTTGTGTCTCTATCTATGCATTTACCTATCTATTATATGTCTGTTTATTTATCTATCTATCTATCTATCCATCCATCATTCTATCTATCTGTCTATCTGTCTGTCTACCTATCTACCTTTCTATCTGTCACTTTGTCCATCTGTCTGTCTGTCTGTGTATCTACTTGACACCAGAAATGTGGAAGATGTACAAGTATTAGAAGGTCAGTTTATTCAGTGAGGTGTTTTAGTATCCCCCTCCTGATGAAGCTCAAGGCGTAATGAGGCGAAAAACAGAGAAAGGGAGCAGTTCTAGTGCACAAGTTAAAGGAGCAAGATTGTTGGTTAACTTCCATTACAAAGACAGAGTGAGGGGCAGCAGGACGTCGTTTGCATCTTGGCAAGAGCAAGGAGGCAGAGGGATGCACAATTACGATGGAATGAAAGACTCGAGACAGGCAATGGAGAGAAGAGAGTGAAGCTAAGATATGGAAAACAGCCGATGGGGAGTTGGGAGGACTGAGATATGACTAGTAATTATGAGGAATAAGCTGAAAGGGATGAATCATATCACACACACACACACACACACACACACACACACACACACACACACACACACACACACACAGCACAGCACAGCACCTCGCCTCATACCCTCTATTCCCTCACCGGCTATCCCTTGCCTCACAAAGACAGGGTGCGAGACACTGAAATGAATCTCCTCCCAGCGTACCATCTAGTGTCGAGAGGAATCTTTAAGAGCACGACGCTTGGGATGGCGGCGCGTATGATGGGAAAAGGATACCGTGGTGCAAGACGTTGGCTGGCCTGAGGAGCGAGACCATCATGGAAACTGTCTTCTCTCCTGGAGGACGCGGAGCAGGGATGAGGCGGGTGCCGTGATGGAATTTACCAGGTGGGGGTCGACTGAATGGCAATTGTGGTATGAGCAAGAGATGAGCGAAATGGAAAATATCAGAGGTTTGAGTAACGGTGACAGCAAGGTAGTGTACGCGAGTCAAAGGAGATGATTAAGACACAGATGAATTTTAGTGACAGGAAGTTGAAAAGTGAAAGGGTGATCAGAATAATTATCACAAGGAGGGACACACACACACACACACACACACACACACACACACACACACACACACACAGTACGTAGAAAAAATACGTCAGGCACAGACGACTCACAGGCGTGGATGATGTGAAAGATGCAGGGCTGGATCTGGCGGGCGACGATGTTGGTGGCCCAGCAGAGGAGGGAGCCGTAGTGCAGATGTGAGCGCGGAGTGTACGTCACCTGACTTGTCTCGGAATCCACCCGGTGCACGTCCCCGCTGGCCAGTTCCTCCACCTCCGAGGAGCTGTTGAACGCCCACCTGCCCGCCACGAGCCAGACTCAGTCAGCATAGGGAAATATACATAACATCCCCGCCCACACACCCGCCCACACACTCGCCACCACCGGCTCTGGGACCGTGATGTTGGCAGGTCATTACTGATCTTAGTGCCGTCGAGATAATGCCAAGGACAATGGCATCATCTCATAATATATGTATGAAACGTAGAGATAAACTTCCTTTTTGAAAACATATTGATATCAACGATTGATATTGGAAATTAAGGCATTTTATCTCCACTTCCTAAACAAAGCTTCTAATTTTTTCTTTATTCTGCTACTGACATCCCTTGTTGCTGCATCAGTTATTTGCTACATTTTAGAAAGCCATTAAAGATTTGACGTTATTTGTTGCACAATACAATTACTGTAATTGAGGTTAGAGTTTTCTGAAGTATTAATTATTTTGTTCTCTAGTCAATACGCAAAAGACGTACTGAGTATCGTGGTGATTATTACACTGATTAATCACATGCAATTATCAGACAAACGCATTGGAAAATGTTACTCATAATATCACGCAAAATGACGAAATTTGAAATAACGTTCAGTTTGAAACGAGAAGACAACAACGAATTATAAATAAAATTTGTTGATACTCGATAAGATTATTTGATTTATAGATAAATAAATAAATAAATAAATAAATAAATAAATAAATAAATAAATAAATAAATAAATAAATAAATATATATATATATATATATATATATATATATATATATATATATATATATATATATATATATATATATATATATATATATATATATATATATATATATATATATATATATATATATATATATATATATATATAGAAGACAGAAAACATATTAGGTGAGAAGTATTCGTAAAAGTTTGGAAAATGTATTTAATTTTAATCACTGGTAAAAGACAGAGACAACAGAACAACACGATAATAAAAGAAATATTGGAAAACGAGAACTAAAAATTGGCAACAGGAATAGAATTTCAGGCAAACTATAGAGCTTCACACCTGCTCGAAATATAGAAATGGTTTAGTTCTTGAATGAAAGGATACACAGTGAAAAGTATTAAAGAATTTCATAAATGATTGTACTCTCCAAGTGTCACCGTCCCGCTGTCCACTCAATGTCAACAAAATGTATACAAGTCACCACAGATAAAGCACGTGCACACCATCTGTCCTCAAAGACGATGGATGATTACAGGTTACTGAAGGGCTAATGTGTTCGTAAGTGTTATGAAAAATTTAGGCTGGCACATTTCCTCTTTACTTTAGTCGCTTCCTAAAAAAGTGGATATTGTATCGTAAGAATAAATCAAGAAAAAACTGACTTTGACCATTCCATTAGCTTCACTAAATTTCCAGAAAAAAAATAATAAAAACTACGAAAGGGAGAGTTTAGATTGGAACTTTACGTAATTTACCGACAACAAACCATTCAATCCAGAAAACCATTGCATAATGAATTCATATGATAGATTTTTATTTCATCATAGACATTTTGCTGAGAAAGACATCCTGACACGAGACGGAGAGGGGCAGGCGGTGGCTTGTGTGTGGTGGCCGAGTGGTGGGTGGCGTGATGCGTGATGCGCGTGACTGAAACACGAATCGAGCTAGACTGAAAGCGCCCCGAAGCCCATCTTGTGAACCACGATAATCACCAAGTTCAGTTCCTCGCCTGTCCACTCTTCTGACTGGTGCCCCTCAACCAATACTCCTCGCTTGCTTCACAGCCTGGTTGTTTCACCTGTGCTGCTGCGCCCCGCACGTCCCTTCTCTCTCTCTCTCTCTCTCTCTCTCTCTCTCTCTCTCTCTCTCTCTCTCTCATAATTGTGCACAAATCACGCCGCACCATCGAGTCTTTGTTGCCTTGAAGCACCATTAGGCATAAACAACACAACAGCTGCCACCATGCATGATAGGCAGCTAAGATTTTTTTTATTTACTTTCGAACACTCACTCGGCAATACACACACACACACAAACACACACACACACACACACACACATATTTTCCTGATTCACATTTTGCCGCACTGGTGAGAGAGGTGAGGGTGGCCATCCTTACTGGCATTGAAGCTGATGATAATAATTATGATGTTAATTATGACGCTAACTAACCAGGCACACGCCTGCAATTTATTTATTGTTATTATTATTTATTTATTTTTTTTCTTAACCAAGGGTAGCTCCAGTCCCAACCAGGGGGCGCACTGGTGGGCGCTGTAGACTCGCAATCAAGAAGGTTTGAATTCGAATCCTTGACTGAGGTAACTTACGGGGTTTCACTTCTTTAACATTTTTTTCGCCAGACAATGACTTCATACGGCATGTGAGGTAAGACGCTATGACCTTGATTGCTGGCAGGAAGAACTGAAGGCTAGAAATCATATCCTCCTGTGTGTGTGTGTGTGTGTGTGTGTGTGTGTGTGTGTGTGTACGAGCAATAAGAAAAATGATCTACGTCTTACGTTGAGGATAAGCATTATTAGGTATAAATAAAGTCAACAAATAAAAATAGGAAAGAAAATGTTCGATATACAAATGCTCTTACGGTATTCGTTTAGAAGTTTTTGGAACATTAAAATTTGACAGGCTGGTGGCGGCTGGTGGGAGGCAGGATCGCCGGGGGAGGAGTGGAAGGAGCGAGGAAGCAGAGGAGTGAGGTTTGCCATATTGATGCACCGGTTCATTTATGATTTGCTTTTGAAGTAAGAAATCAGGAAGTAAATAGACAGCAAATAGCCTGATTTTTTTTTTTTTTTTTTACCAGCTTTCCTTTACTGTGTATTTTGTATATTAGACTGTTGAGTAGTATTCCTTTATACCGTCTTGTGAAACACGAGGTGACGATCTGTATGTAGAGAATTTACCCTCATGTCTGCTTTGCATATATTGCTTGATCATCATTTCTTTATTGTTTACCGCATATTTTTACATATTGTGTAGATAAAAATAAAGCACCAACCACGAGTTCAGTGAACACTCGGGAACATACATACATCTCTCCGACATTCGCCCATGTTTCAATACTTCGTCAGCAAATACCACGACTTTCAATACCATCCTGCACTGCCGGGAAAGTTTTGCCTTTCACCCATGCATCTCTCAATACAGGTTTTAATGTAGAAAATGCATCTTTGAAAGAGGGATAAAATTCGAGGTCCGGGGCTTATTCAGATCAAGTGTGCGAAAAAACTTATCTTGAAGAGTTATGCGAGTGATGACTTTTTTTCTGATAGCAATAATATATATATATATATATATATATATATATATATATATATATATATATATATATATATATATATATATATATATATATATATATATATATATATATATATATATATATATATATATAATCATTTATTTATTTACTTATAATGCAAACATTCTGAATGTTGTAAATTCGTGGGTGGGATGGACAAAAATGAAAACATAAGTAAATAGGTAAGAAATTATTCAGATATTTGCTGAAAAACAGATCGGTTGTGCATAAAGCATTGTGACCGAAGGATTTCAGAGCGAGTAACAAAGGTAATGGAGGCAATTTATCACGCGGTATTTATAAAGTATTTTTATTGGCATTAAATAACTACAACGATGGAAAAATACGCAGTAAAGGTTGGCTCGCCGCTTTCGTTTTCTGACCACTCAGGCGCCGCTGAGTAAAACAAATATTGTATGAATAGTTCCACTCTATTGACCTTTCCTCTCGTTTCATAACAGCTTTCAGGATTGAAAACCACCTTGCAAAATTCACTGCATAAGTCACAGTTACGGCTGAAAAGTCTTTACAATTCAGCCATAATTCTATAATCTTAACACAATATTCTTAACACCTGACAGATCCATCGCATCCATCTGTGAATTACAACACACACACACAGACACACACACACACACACACACTCGCACACACACACACACACACACACACACACACACACACACACACACACACACACACACACACACACACACACACACACACACACACACACACACACACACACACACACACACACAGTTCCTGTAGATTCAGGGCGGTCAGTCATCTGGTGCATTTACTACACACCGCACCGTTGTGGTGTCGCCACTCCACGTTTCATCTGCACCTCATGGCGCCACCTGGTGGATGGTGCCGCTGTTGACTGCATTCAAGGAATGTCGAGGTGCAGCAGCTTGTTTTGTATTGTGATCAGAAATTTGTCCAGATTATTTTCCATTTGGCTTTAGGATCGATAGTGCTTGTTTCAAGTCCTCTAGCCAGTACCTTGAAGATATTCATCTGTGTGTAGGAAGGCATTTCCTTGTGTATGAAATCCGAGATTGTTGAGGGTCTTTCGATCACACATGCGTTCGTATATCATGTATATGTCCTTTCTCTCTCTCTCTCTCTCTCTCTCTCTCTCTCTCTCTCTCTCTTCCGGCTTTTTAACGAGAGAAGGCTAAAGGATTTCAATCTCTTGCAGTACTGTTTATTTTCAAGAGATGTTATTTTGCAAGTGCAAGACAATTTGGGCTTATCTCCCCACACTTTGTAGCCAGTGTTCACCTACAATAGAACAGGTACGGGAGCTTCCACTTGTAACCCGGCAACCCGCCACAGGCCCACCAAGGCACTCTGAGCAAGCTTGACGAGATTTATGGCTTAAACCTTCCTAATCATTAGCAAGAAAGTCTTTCCTGCAGTGGACTCATAATGAAAAAAAAAAAAAAAAGATATAGAGGAAAACCGAGGTGTTTTTTTTCAGGTTTTGTAGAGGTTCCATTATTTGCTTGCAGTTGTCCTCCACTCCTTCTTTATTGTATATGGGCTGAGAATCGCTTATAATGTCGTTTATTATCTTAAGGTCTTCAGTCGATAGCTAACAGAAGCCATTTTCTCACCGTTATTCATAACTATGTTATTGTTAAGTAACACACTCATAAAAGGTAATGCTGAGGTCCGAACTTTAATATGCATTGACTTATGTGTGCAATTGGGTATTGTAATTTCTACCTATGGTGGTGTTAATTCCTTGTCTTAATACTGTAAACTGAAGGTACTTCCTCAAGAACATCGCACCAAGCTTATGTCATCTCTTCGACCTGCAATTTAAATGTTACATCATATCACAGATATTTGATTTCTTTCAGCACTCACCACCAGCAGGTAATGGGACACAGTAGCAAGAGTCGTTATCATCATCGGCAGTGGATGATGAGGAACTAAGACCAAGCATTGGGGATCACCGCAGGAATAATTCGAGTGGAAGGAAGTGCCACTGCTCGCTGCCCTGAGCTAGTGGCTCCTTGAAGGTCTTGAATCCCAATGCGCCAATTATTTTTAATCAACAAACACGATGCAGTATTTTCGAACGTGTTTTCAAGGTTTTAACAGATCACGTCGACGTTGCTGCCATTCTTAACTCTAATGATTTAAGTATTATTTTTAGTGACTACGTGTCTTGATGATAAATGAAAGCTCTCCAGCCCTAAGAACCATTCCCCTCAGGCGGGGCACCGAGGGTTTTCTGTTGCTCTTCCCGGGAGGTTTTTCACGCGTCTCCCGCTCCTCATTTATCTTCTCTGCATCCGTCACGGGAGAAATTCAGTCTTCACTTTTTTCTCGTATCACTTTCATGTTCGGAATATATATATATATATATATATATATATATATATATATATATATATATATATATATATATATATATATATATATATATATATATATATATATATATATATGTATATATATATATATATATATATATATATATATATATATATATATATATATATATATATATATATATATATATATATGTATTTTTTTTTTTCTTTTATTAAGTTAGCTGGTCCTTTCGAAACTCATTTATTTTCGACGGATAGTTTTCTGTCCGACACACAGATTTGTAGTCTGTTGCATAGTGAACTAATCCTGGTTACCAGTAGCTTCGTGTATTATTTCAATTACTAGTAGGGTTTCTTTTTTCTCATCCTAACACTACATAGCTGCTGGAGGGCTTTTTTTTTTCTGACTTGAATGTACAGACTTTGAACAAATGACAACTCTGTTATTACCGAATACTAGGGTAGTCTTTGGATATCAGTTGCTAGTATTACACTTTTTCGAGATCACCGAGGATTTCTTCTCGCCCACGCATCCTGTCAGTCATGTATTGATCAAGTCCCATTGTCTTATATTCCGCCTCGCTTGCTTCAGGTTTCTCTTGTCGATGATTCTCTCCAAGTCATATTGATCGTACTTATATTTAGGTTATGACCGTGTACACTAATTATAGAAATAGCGAATTCCGGAACTGAAATATTCAGAAGTTAGTTGTGTGCACACGAGAGAAATGGACACGCACAGCTATCACACTCCCAACATTCGATGATACACGGTACACAACACGAAGCAAGTTTTCACTATGCGATAAATTGCAGGCAAGCTTTTTGTGCTCGGTTCCATATCATTCCTACAAACATTAGACTTACAAGTGCTCTGGAGATCAAGTTTGAGTCACACAATTGTTTATTATGCCATTCAAACTTTTACAGAGTTCCGATCTCTAGAACTCTGGAGATTTTATTTTATCAAAGAATTATAGAGGAGCTGAACAGGACATACAACATCGCTATGTGACACGAACACAATCCTGGCAACCACTTAAAAAAATAACGAATACATAAAGGAATAAATACACACGCACACACACACACACACACACACACACACACACACACACACACACACGGACATGTACAGGAATGCAATTATACACACGACACTAATCCGATAAGAATCAAAAGAAAAGAAAAGAAAAGAAAAAAAACTGGTCACGTAATGCGAAAGATCATAGCGTGTACTCGTATGTGCGTGAGTGTGTGTGCGTGTGGGGGGGGGTCGGTGGGAGGAGAGGGAGGGGGACAGACGGGTCGCAGCATTGTGCTAAGAATCGTGGGATGATTCCGTCTGGATACAAATGCCATTATTACGTGGACGATCATCGCTCTTCCGCCTAATGGGTCTTACTGCTGATCACCATACCACGCTCACACCGCCGCGCCGCCAGCCAATCGCGCGGCTCCATGGCCAGGCCCTAATATGTCTGAGCCAAAGAACCCAGCGGGAAATCTCAACATGGCAATCAATTCCATATAAAAAAGTGGAGTCGTCCTAAAACTGTTGTGCTTCAGGTCATGTCTGTCCCTAATTACTTGGCTAAGTTTTCATCGGGTCTGATCTTTCTCGTTTCCGGTAATTGCACATTGGACAGACAGACAGACTAGGGGACAGATAGACGTGCTGAGTGATAGAGAAACACTGGTGACGTGTGTGTGTATGTGTGTGTGTTGGAACTGAACGGTTATATTCGGCAAGCAATGACGGATGGTAAAAAGTAGCCTTTGTCTTTGGATATTACCTCAATTTTTCCAGAACCATGAATTTAGAGACATATCTGTTGTGATTATTTTAGTGCACAAATATTCAAATATTCAATTATCAATACACTTCAGTCCAGCCTCACGATTGCATTCCCATTGCATGTGCAGCTTAACTACGTATGCATGGCTTTAATTACACATTTATACTTGTATCAGGTCCGTATATGGCAGTATGGCACATGAGTATTTCCAGTTTTGCTAACGTGTTGAATATATATGTATAGTTTTGGTTCTAGCACTGAAGTTAATATATTGGTACAGGAAATGATGTGCAGTGATCCTGGAATGATGTGCAGTTCAGTATTGTCACTGTCATACCACATCTCTTTCGATACGTATAGCACTTTAAGAATCCTGTTCCTTGTTATCTGCCGCACGTAACCCTCCATCGCCGGTGGAATATGCGGTCACTATATGATATACTCTTGTTCAAGTCGACGATGAACATAATGTATATTCTATACCAAATGCAACTCGTGTAGGAAAATATACATCATTATCATTGCACGCATAGTTGCAATAATTTTCTCTCATGGCATGTGTCACTGGAGTGATGAGCTGGCAGGGTGGAGGCGTGGCGGTGCGGGGGTGGGTGGCGGGTGGCGGGACGGGGCGGGACGGGGCGCCGTGTGCAGGAGGAAGGGAGGGAGTCCCGAGGAGAGCGTTCGTTAGTCCGTCTCCGGCACCTTTGAAGCAAGTGATTTTTGTTTGCTCTCCAACGATCTATATTTTATACAGTTTGGAAGTTAACAGAGTCCTCTGGCGACGAACAAAACGGGAAACAAACTTTTCAGCCAAGGTTGTAGAGGAAGGGAAAACAAAAACTCAAAACGTGAAATCTGACAAAGATTTCATGATAAATAAAACTTTTCACTCTGAAGACTTTCTCACTACTTTCTGTGAGTATGGTCACACACACACACCCACACACACTCTCTCTCTCTCTCTCTCTCTCTCTCTCTCTCTCTCTCTCTCTCTCTCTCTCTCTCTCTCTCTCTCTCTCTCTCTCTCTCTCTCTCTCTCTCTCTCTCTCTCTCTCTCTC
Organism: Scylla paramamosain; assembly: GCF_035594125.1. Classification (NCBI taxonomy): domain Eukaryota; kingdom Metazoa; phylum Arthropoda; class Malacostraca; order Decapoda; family Portunidae; genus Scylla; species Scylla paramamosain. Next base: position 13,414,480 of record NC_087151.1, read on the forward strand.
TCTTATCCCCCTCTCTCTCACCACACACACACACACTGACACACACACACACACGCACACACACACACACACACACACACACACACACACACACACACACACACACACTGAATCCCGATCATGATAAAAACGCCAACGCGCCATCCAGCCAACCCATCAAAGTGGCTCCCTCTCTCCTTTGTCATGATTAGAAGATTCCACTCCACTGCAGCTACTTAATGGTACGCACTCGACCGCCGCCGCCTCACTCACCTGAATGAGTCCGGCGGTGGGTGTGCCTCCACACTGCACGTGACGTTGAGTTGCTCGTGCTTGCCTGCGCCGTACACCACCTTCTGACCCGCCTGGCACGTGGGAGCAACTAGGGAGGTCGCCACGTAGACACGCAGATGCAAAAAAAAAAGGGGGGAAAAAGTAGTCTAAGTGGCATAACAGTGAAAGCCATTCTCTATGCTATTAATAAGAGTTAAATCATGGAAATTACCGTGGAAAAAAATGGGAGAAAAAGATTAGAAGTTCATGACGGTCATAACGTTTATCATCTTAATAGTATGAAGTTTTTGGTAGTAAAGCAGAAAAAGATTGAAAAAAAATGTTGGAGTATCGTTTATTTTTCTGATATTCCATGGAAGTCCGTCATGAAAAAATAAAAACCGTAATGCAGGTTTTAATACAAGAATGTGCTGAGGTACTTACACTTGACGCTGAGTTCCACAGGCCGGGAGTCGCCTGAGCCCTGCAGGTTCGCGGCGGAGCAAGTGTAGAATCCCGAGGAGCGGCGACTCACCCGCTGCAGCACTAGACTCTGGTTGCTCTTGATGATCCCGGCGGACACATTGTGACTCAGCTCCTTCCCCTGCAACACACACACACACACACACACACACACACACACACACACACACACACACACACACACACACACACACATATAAGCAATGTAAATGGCAGAGCTTAGCGTGCGACACAAGAGAGCATCATATCACACTACTCGGAGGGCCCAAGAGCCACCGCCATTCTCTAAGCACGAGACACACTTATTCCCTCCTCTGGCAGCAGCTCGGCTTAAATCCCCACAACACAAGAGGATACACAGGAAGGAACGTGTCATGTATACTCATTGGCCAGAGAGCCTCCCATACCCTCCATTCCCCTATTCCCTAAGGCCAGCAGGAGAAGGGTCCGGCCCCACTGGAACCACCTCATGGATTTGAACGTCCAGGGACGGACGGGACCTTCCTCTCTCACTCACTCGCTGGGGCTTCTGGTGACCCTACATCGACCACTCTGCGGTGCCGACGCTACACCGTCCTGCCACTCTCATTACCAGGCTTAGCGTTCACTACCACGTCTTTACGCTCTCTCTCTCTCTCTCTCTCTCTCTCTCTCTCTCTCTCTCTCTCTCTCTCTCTCTCTCTCTCTCTCTCTCTCTCTCATTAACCTGTCTTCCTCAACACACGCTCCTCTCCCTCATGGGCCGCTCCTCTCACAGCCTCACTGGTCGCCATTATCTCGTGCAGTCCTCGTGCTCCCCAGAGGTCTCCGTGCCTCTGATATTTATGTCTGAGACTCTCCTCACCACTCTCTTCTCTCTCTCTCTCCTCTTTATATCTGCCCCTTGAGCCTCCCACTTCACTCTATACTTAACTTTTTCTCTCCTCGCCCGCCTTCCTGTTCTCTCTTTATCTTCTTGTCAATTCTTTGCTCAGCGTAATTTTTCTTTTACGTTGAGAGTTTTTTTTTCTCTTTTTTTGTACTTCTTCTTGTAAGTCTCTTTCATTCTGGTCTGGCTATGTTTTATCTTTCGTCTACCATTTCGTGCCTCTCTCTCTCTCTCTCTCTCTCTCTCTCTCTCTCTCTCTCTCTCTCTCTCTCTCTCTCTCTCTCTCTCTCTCTAATTACCAACCAACCTGTCCCGTCTTCCTGGCAGCGCTCACATCCTGGACTCGCTAGACACCGCCAGCCCCAGCAGCCCGCCCGCTATCTGCCCCTCTGCCCTTCCCTCCCAGACAGTCTTTCTCCTCCCCTTTCCCGTTCTGCCGCTCAGACAACATTTACATCCTGGGAACTCTAAACCTTGTAGACTTCGCTCTCTTACTCCCACCTCTCTCTCTCTCTCTCTCTCTCTCTCTCTCTCTCTCTCTCTCTCTGGATAAGGATGACTGGTTCTCTCTTTGTCAATATGGACATCGCAAGACCACGAAAGCCTGAAGATTCTGTCGATCCCTCCAGCTTTACTTACTATTCCACCTCCCTCCGTCTGTCTGTCTTGCCTTTTCCTCCTTCCTTCCTTCTTTCTCTTCTTCATTCCTTTCTCTTTAACTGCATTTCTCCCCCTCTTTCTCCTTCTCCTTCTGCTCTCTTTCCCGGTCTGTCCCTCTACTCCACTTGGCTCTTCCTCCTTCCTTCCTTCCTTTTCTTTCGTTCCTTTCCCTGTAACTCCAATTCTCCCCCTCGTTCTCCTCCTCCTTCTTCTTCTTGTGTATCTTCCTTTCCCTGTCTTTCCGTCTATTCCACTTGCCTCTTCCTCCTTCCTTCCTTTATTCATTCATCCATTCCTCTCTCTCTGTAACTGCATTTCTCCCCATCCTTCTTCTTTTCCTTCTTCTCCTTCTCCCTCTTGTGAGTCTCCCTTTCCCTCCCCTTCCGCTTGACATCACTAGTGCCGCTGCTGCTTCACCCACCATCTCCTTTCTTCCCTCTCATCCATTTACCTCTCCCTGCCTCCATTTCTCCATCACCTGCTTCTCACTGATTCCTTCCTTCCTTCCCTCTGGTACCCTCGCTTTGCCTTACGGAAACACAAGCCCCTCTGACTTCCTGCCTGACTCTCTTATTTTACGTTCTTACATAACTTTTTTTTTGGTTCGTTCTTCCCTCACCGTGGCTCGGCACTTTCCTCACCATTCCCAGTCCTATTCCTTGCCTCAATCTCCTTCTACTCCTCCTTCTCCTCCTCCTCCTTTTCCTCTTTCTCTTTCTGTTTTTCTTTCTCCTCCTCCTCCTCCTCCTCTTTATCCT
>NC_087151.1:13422500-13437500 GCF_035594125.1 Scylla paramamosain
TCATCCCACCACCACCAAGCACTTCTCAGGCTCGCCTCATCATCCCCACCATTCCTCGCCCTTAGCCATCATCCTCCATCACCACCTATCAACACACACATTACACTAGTGGACCCGTCTGCGAAGCGTATATATTTATTTCCTCTGTTTTATTAATGTAAGAATTTAAGGGTATTGAAATTCCTTTTTCATTTAAATGGCCACTCTGGAATATCCTCCCCTTTTACATTATTTTCTATTAATATTTATCTTCTTTACGGTCCTTTAATTCAAACGCCTTTAAGAGAGGAATGCAGAGTCCTTGGGAACTAAATTTACCGTAACCAGTTTGAATATCTTTGGATCTCTTCGTCTTGCCGAGCGGCAACTGACTTTCTTTTTCACACTTTTTTGCGTTTAAGGCATCGGTAAATCTAGCTTCTTATGTAAAAGAGAAAAAGTGGACACACACACACACACACACACACACACACACACACACACACACACACACACACACACACGATTTCTTTCACTCAAGCAGTACTGCAAAGCGCGCATCTATATTTTGCTAAGTACTGAAGGTGTGAAATTGTCTTCGGCCAGCTGACCGATGTTTCAAACGCAGGATATCTTGTCGGCGGGGTGATCGCGTTGACAGGTCCACCGCCACGCCAGTACTTCGTACTAAGGAGGAATAGGTGTCCGCAGTGTAAGTGTGAAAAGTTGCAGGTGCGAATAGGACAAGTTAAATCTGACAACACAAAATAAAATAAAAAATAAATAAAATAAAATGAAATAGAATAAATAAATAAATAAATAAATAAATAAATAAAACAAAAAATAATAAATAACAAATCAAAATCAAAACAGCAAATTTTTACTTTCTTTATTCCGGCAACGTTCTATGCCTGCATAGTGGATGCGTATTTCTTCTTACATTTGTAACAGTTCTGCTTGTTTTTTTAGTGTTGTTTGAGCATTAATGTATCGTTCAAGTACCGAGCGGTTTCGAAACAAAGACCCAAAGCGGTGCGGCTCACTTCACTCAGTGGCGTCAGTTCTTTCGTGCGGTGCACGCGTGTGTTGAATTCTGTGCTTTCTCGAACACTTATTTGTTTCTCTGTGGTCAAAGCTGAACAGGATTACCGGAGCCCCACCAGAAGCCTGTCCCAAAGGCCCGACAGTAACGCTAAGCAGGTAACGAGCGTGTATGGACGTGAATTTTTGTTGTGGAGTGAAAGTTTGGAGTGTCGTACCCTGCCGTGAGTGGTGACGCCGCTGGGCCAGGAGACCGAAGGTTGCCAGGCCGTCGTACACAACCCCAATTTGATGTTTGTTTTGCATTGTGAGACTGTATAGTTTATTGAACCTCTTCAGATTTGCTGACTAAAAAGAATGTTGTTGAGACTCGCAGGTTTTAAGGTGCAGGAACACGAATATCGCTGTGAGTGGGAGTGAGTAGTGGATGAGATGGCGGCGGCTGGTAGTAGGCTAGTGGAGCTGCTGCGCCTCAGCTTTGGAGCATCTCGGGCAATCGTGATCCACAAACGCACCATTGTCAGAACATCCCCCCTCGTATTGCACGTGTTTCTTGAACTCGTTATTGAGATGGAATCCTTCACTCATGGATTACAGCAAGGAATTCCCACATTTATCAATATGATCATACAATTCTTCGTTGTACGTGACATGGAGTTATTATAAAGAATAAACCTATTCTTTGCCACCGCTACATCAACTCGAGGTTTTTTATAGTCTATACTAGTAAAGAAAAAAGTAGGAATTGTCATTATAACTTCAAGAAAAAAAAAAAAAACATGTCTGAAGTATTCATACCTTTGTCCATATCTTTGTCATTTGCAGCGGCGTCTTGAGCAATACTAAACAGTTTCATGTTATAAATCAAAGTCTCCGGAACACGATGGAGTGATGAGATTGTAGATGAAGTGTGACGCAAGCGAATCAAGGAAGTGTTTTTAAGAAGATAGATGTAGACGTAGATGTAGATTTGAACATCCTGCGTCCTCCCTCACCGCCGCTGCGTTACTCTTGATCTCTGAGGTGTTTGCCTGATTACCTTCCAGTCATCGTGAAGTGTCTCCGTCACTCGGTGTATCACTTTCTTCATTTTCCGATCGAATTGATTTTCATCTCAAAAACAATTATGAAGGCTTGTCTGGAAATTCTTCGCGTGGCTGTCCTCAACAAAGAGGACGCCCGCACCCCCACCAAGCTGACGGTGTCCTACAAGGGCTGGTGGCACACGCCTATGCTGCACGTGCCTCTGGCCATGGAGCCGCTGCGTGACGGCGTGCACGCCACTCGCAAGGGTGGCAAGATAACACTCGTCCAGAGGTTTGCCAGCGGAAAGGCGCCCACCTTCCGTGTGAAGGGCCGCAACAGTAAGCTGGAGATCCGGCTGTACGCGCGGCGCACCCTCCGAACGCGGGCCCAGGTGGAGGTGGGCCACCTAGTGTGCAGCACTGCCGAGAAGTTGCTCAAAGTGCCCTTCGAGGTGAAGGTTGGCGGGAAGGTGGAGAAAGCCTTCCTGGTGGTGGCGCAGACCTCGCCCGTGCCCACCCCTCCACCCCCGCCCATTTACCCGGTGGGATACAAGCGGCTATCGAACCCACCAGTCCCGGAGTGCACCTTCCCTCTGGGAGAGTACGAGCCCTCTCAGGCCAGGCTGAAGCTCCTGGTGGAGGAAATGTACGGGCCGATGCCAGACTCCGGGGAGTGGCTGGTGCCCGCCAGCCCACCCGGGGCCCTGTGCTCGGCGCCAGAGGCAACGCCCCTGCCCCTGCCAGGACCCAGGGAGTGGCTGGTGCCTGCCAGCCCCCCCGGGGCCCTGTGTTCGGAGGCGGAGACCACGCCCCCACCAGGCGAGACTGAGGCCAAGGCTGACGATATCTCAGAAAAATACGAAGCAAACAGCGTGGGAACGTTGACTGATGGCGTCGTGCAGGAAATCCAGACCGGCGAGATGAGCCCGCAGACCAGTCCACGGGTAGTAGGCGACCGTTACGTGCGACTGTGGAATACGGCGTTCGGGGAGCGTTCAGAGTCTAAGCCGCTAGAAGAACAGCGAAGGGAACGTTGCCGGCCGACGCCAAGAAGAGTTGGTAGTTTCGAGCGGCTGTGTACCACCCGTGTTTGGGGAGGCGACGGACTGTGAGGAGAAGGACCAGGTCAGCCCGGCGCAGGCTGATGCACGCCAAACGGAACCGCAGATCCGTGTGCTTGGGGAGAGGCCTGCACACCAGCAGCGAGAGGCAAGCGAAGACCCCTCAGTAGGCGCGGCAGACCAGCTTGTAGAAGTCAGTGCCCGCTGTGTGCGGCTGTGGAGTGAAGTGTTTGGTGATGTACAGAATGTTAGCGGCGTGCGGGGTATTACTGTAACACCGTCTCGGAGGAATGCAAGTTTGACACCGCCACGAGGAATCGCGAAGCGAACACCGCCACTATATCCCTCACTAGTCTCCGCAGATCAGCCTGTAGAAGTCAGTGCCCGCTGTGTGCGGCTGTGGAATGAAGTGTTTGGTGAAGGGCAGTGATGTGTTTGGTGAAGTACAGAATGTTAGCGACACTCAAAGTATTTCTCGAAGGGAGCGTGCACCCTTAGAGAAATACCCTTAGAGAAATAACTCCAAGCCAGGAAAACCATCGGGCCGTGCCACCAAAACTTTCCTTAGCGCATCCATCTCTGTTGCTGAGTTGCGCTCATGTCGAGTCGAGTTTCATCCATTATCTCATTACAGCAGGAGATCTTTTTCAAACCATGCTATAATTTAAATAATGATTAAATAACTGCTGCACATAACGATATTTAAAGTGGCAACGGTTCTCTCGTCTACACTCCACATAATTTCCTCGTTATTTGTTTTGTAAATTTCGTAAATTTCCGACGAACGTAGGAGCTTTACGATCACTAAAATTCTGAAGGTGTCAGGCAAAAATGGAATACCTTGTATGAGAGTTGAGCTGCGGCAAATGATATATAAACATTATCACCCGCGCTTGTGTGAGACAGTCCAGCGTGTTCCTTGGCGCAGCATTTCTCCCAGCACTTCGATAACTTTCTAAAATATTCGTCTTTCAGTACAGAAGATGGTCCCGTTAATTGGTCAGATAAATGCACAATCGACACAACAGCTTGTGGTGCATGTTGGCCTTTCCTGAACAGTGAGTGCTGCGCAGGGCTTGTGCCGTGCGTGCATCAAAGCAGTGCAGTACAAGCCACGGTTTGTTGGTCAATTTTCCTCAGGGTGAGCAGCATCTTTAGATCCTGAGCGTGAGGTGCCCTGCAGCAGATTAGGTCAATTATGAAGGGGATATGACGGTGGTTAATGATAATAATGGTAATAATAACAATAATGATAATAATAATAATAATAATAATAATAATAATAATAATAATAATAATAATAATAATATATCATAATAAAATTCTTTCTTTGTTGCTTCTTCTTCTTCTTCTTCTTCTTCTTCTTCTTCTTCTTCTTCTTCTTCTTATTATTATTATTATTATTATTATTATTATTATCATCATCATTATTGGCCTGGTGGTGGAGGCATCAACGCGCTCAGCTCACAACTGAGGAGACGTAGATTCCAATCCCAGGTCGCTCAGAGACCAGCTGTGGGATTTGTTTCCTGCCGTTGCTGTACATCTTGCAGTGAACAGATGAGGGACGCTAGGTGAGAAGTTGTGCTTCTTAGTAGGAGCGGAAGGCCAGCAATCCTAGCTCTCATGTGTGTGTGTGTGTGTGTGTGTGTGTGTGTGTGTGTATGTTTGTGTGTATTTGTTTAAAGGGACCAGAAATTACTTCAGAAAATTGTATATAGTGTATCATTACTGTTTTTTTTTTCTCGTCATTGAATTTTACTACCATATTTACCATAGTGAGTTTTAACATTCTCTGGTAATCATTTCACCTTTTTCTACTATTTCTGAAAATAGTAAATTTGAAATCTATGAATATCTAAGATTTTACAAATCCAGTCACTTATATGCCATTTTTATGCGATAAATAAAATATTAAATGTTTGCAGACATTTATGGGTCTACTCTGACTTTGAATTTTTGAAAAAAAATCATAATTGTTCAAGTTCAAACATTGTATTTGTTCCTGAATCGAATGTACTGAATGGACGCACCCCGGAACAGTCAGCAATCAAGGAGCATTAGCATTTTTTTAACACCGGCGAACACTTACATATGGAAACATGTACTAATGAGCTGCTTGAGTGCCACCTACACGAACACCTCTCGTCCTAAGCTGTAATGAGCACTTGTTTCCTTTTAATGAATACCCATTCTAGTGTAATGAGCGCCTGGCACCCGAAACCCCCGTAATGGGCGGCAATCAACGCGGCTCCCTGCCGGTAAATACGAAAAGATGCAGTGAAGAAATGGTCGTGAAATAGTTACCCTCAGACATTTCCTGAATACTGATGTAATCGCGTGGAAATAAAGGGTTGCTGGAAAATACCAGATTATGGAGCGTCGGGTGTTGTGCAGCTCGTGTCGATGTGTGGTGTGTGGCTCCGGTCACGGTGATGAGTGTTGCAGGTTTTGGATGTATGTAGGTTTTGTTGTAAATAAGAGTGTGCAACGAGTAATACATGTGAGCTTCAGTTCTTGTAAAGAACCCTTCATATCATGATGTCCACTACATCGTCCTTGCGCGGCGCAGACGTTATTATAACACAACTATGCCTCTGGAATGTTTTTGAAGGCATTTGAGAGGTGAGAACATGAGGGCTTTGTAATTGTTGCTTTCATATATATATATATATATATATATATATATATATATATATATATTATATATATATATATATATATATATATATATATATGTATATATATATATTTTTTTTTTCAACAGCACCTCTGTGTAATATGATATGAGAAGCATTTTTTTTATGGTGGCATTATTTTAGGACAATACTCTGTTCATTTAAATACGTGGGTGTGCGGCTGTCCACGGGAAGGAGAAAGATGTACAAGCTTAATAAAGCATCCCGCGTGAACGTGATGCTGAGGGAAATACGAAATGGAACACGTGAGACGCGAGGTGAATGAGAATGTGTGAATGATTTTCACATTCACATGATGTGGAGGAGCAACCGCGCTTTTCTTGATGGCATGGGATGTCACTATGACAGCCACACACAGTATTGCAGTTACACGGTGTTACTATACATGGTTTGACGCAACAGGTGCGCTGGTTAGTGAGTGGGACTCGCTTACCTGCGTGGTGGCGTCCGTCATGAGCATGCCGTCCTTCCACCAGGTAATCTCAGCCTTGGGACGGCTGCCGGACGCCTCACACACCACCTTGTAGTGGCGCCCCTCCACCAGCTCCCCCTGCGGCGCCAAGGATCTTCACCACCACCGGCGGAACTGTGGAGGACGAAGAGCAGCATGTAGACTATAAGGAAATTAATGAAACGTTTAAATATTGGGTATCAGAAGGGATAATGAACAGCTTAACAATGCAGTAAGTGAGATAATTCAGCGGACATGGATTGGCATCACAAACTCCACATATTGGCCTGTTACTGGATTCCAGCAGCGATGTGTCAATACTTCCTTCACACACACACACATACACACACACACACTGGTTATGTTTATTCATTTATATATTTACTTCATGTATATATTTTTCATAAAAATCTATTTATGTATCTATATTTTTCCCCGGGGAATGCAAGTGTGAGCCGGCAATTTCCCTTTATCGTCTCTAGATCAGCACCAGCTTAAAATTAAATAAAAAGGGACTTTCCTGTATGCACGTAACCATGCGAAAATATTGACAGGTAGCTGGCAATGCGCAAACACACACACACACACACACACACACACACACACACACACACACACACACACACACACACACACACACACACACACACACACACATCACTCACTCACTCACACTCATCTCTCTCTCTCTCTCCTCCTCCCTCTCTCTCTTCTCTCTCTCTCTCTTCTCTCTCTCTCTCTCTCTCTCCTCTCTCTCTCTCTCTCTCTCTCTCTCTCTCTCTCTCTCTCTCAACACACACACACACACACACACACACACACACACACACACACACACACTCACAGGTCATGTCGATGGTGAGGGTGACAGCTGAGGGGGGCCGACAGGTTGGAGTTTGCGGCCTGGCAGGTGAGGACACGCTTGAGGTCTGCGCGGGTGAGTTGCGGCAGGGTGAGGGTTGTTGACGGTGAAGTCGCCTCGTTGCTCCTCGCTCACGTTGTCCAGCAGAGTTGTCGTTGACCACCACGTCACCATTGGGGGAGGCCGACCTTCGGGTATGATATCAGAAGGAAAAGAAGGGTGAGCAGTAAAGATTCTGACAAGACGAGGGATGAGAAATAGAAGAGTCAGGTCGTATAAGTCTAGTTTGGAAATAAGGAACTGGTAATAAGAGGAGTCACCACCTAGGGAGGACATTCTTAGAGCAGAGCATGGGAAGGGGAGGGATGGTGATCAGCAAGGGTTCTGAACTTTTGATGTATACTGTATGTGGAAAGTGGAAAGACGCGTGAGTATCGTGGGAGGGAAGCCTTAGGGCATCACACGAGAAGGGGAGGATGGGGATGGTGGCCAGCAAGGGTTCCGGCATATGAAGAAAGCTAACAAATGGAGGAATTCAGGTCGAGTCACGCCTGGTTTGGAAATATGGGGAAAAATGGAAGGAGGCGTCACCATCGCTGGAGGACGACCTTATATATATATATATATAATATATATATATATATATATATATATATATATATATATATAAATATATATATATATATATATATATATATATATATATATATATATATATATATATATACAGAGCATAGGAAGGATCGGAGTGGTGAGCAGCAGCGGTTGTGAGAAGACGAAGAGTGAGAAATGGAAGAATCGAGTAACTCCTGGTTTTGAAATAAGGGAGAGAGAAGACACTTGGGTACAGTTGAAGTCAAAACTCAACCAAACCATCCCAACAAGGATTCCCAGTACCACTATCAGCAAATCTACTTACTCACCACCCTCACCACCACCTCCACAACCACCGCCACCAAACAACCACCACCTCCACTATCACATAGCGTGCCTGGAAGTTCTGAATATCAAACGCCTTTAAAACACGAGGAAGAATTTCATATTCTCGCCCTGGGAATATTCGGCTGTTGTAAATCTCGGCTCCGGGCGTTCAGTGTGGGGCCCGAGGAGCCATCACGCGCCGAGCATGGGGATGGAGGGGAGAGGAGGGAGAAAAAGACGAGGGGATAGATCTCGAGAATAAGGACGAGAAGAACGAAAGAAAGAAGGAAAGATAGGAAGGAGAGAGAGAGAGAGAGAGAGAGAGAGAGGAGAGAGAGAGAGAGAGAGAGAGAGAGAGAGAGAGAGAGAGAGAGAGAAATCTATTATAGTTTTCTTACATTGGCGTTATTCCATAGTCGATGAATCCGTGTTTATCTCTTGTTTTTGGTTCTTAAGTACAAAAGGGTTCCGTTATCATTACATCTCCCGTATATGAAGCTCTGAATAGGATCTTAAAAACCACCTTCCTTTCTTAAATAATCGAGGAACTGAAAGTTTTCTGTGCTTAAGGAGTGTCTTGGTTTCGCTTGTTACATTTCTGATTCATAATAGAATTCCTTACCTCGAGATATCCTGATTTCGAAAATTTTACTGATCAGACCAAGTTAGTGAGGAGGAAAGTAACACCGGATATGATGCGATCAATTAATTAGGAGTAGGTGGTGTAAGAAGCTCTTAAAAATTAATGCAACCTTTTTATTTCCTCGCAGAATTTTTTTAACAAGATTTAGTGTGTGTGTGTGCGTGTGCGTGTGTGTTTGTGTGTGTGTGTGTGTGTGGGTGGGTGTGGGTAGGTGTGGGCGGACGTCCGTGTGTGTAAGCTGCGTCAGCGCGTTTGTACAAGTAAAAATAGAATTTCGAGAAAAAAAAAAATGGGAGAAGAGAGATGAGATGACTAGAAGGATAAGACATATGGAAAGGAAAAAGAGGAAGGATGAGGATATGAATGAGGAGGGGATTAGAAAGAGAACGAGCAGTGCCATCAGTAACCTGACAGGGAGAAAGAAAATAAAAAAAAGGAAGAAAAGGAGGAAGAGGGAGAATCGCAGGAGCAAATTTATCATGAAAGAAACCGATCACTCCACGAAATAGCCGAAGAAATAAGAAAAGAGATGAACACAGAAAATAGGAATCTGAAGCAATCGTCAGAGAGAGAGAGAGAGAGAGAGAGAGAGAGAGAGAGAGAGAGAGAGAGAGAGAGAGAGAGAGAGAGAGAGAGAGAGAAAGCCATCACAAAAGCTATAAAACATCTGGAGGAGAAAACGATGACGTGGAAGAGTAGAAGGAGACGGCAAGAAAAGGGAAGGGAGAAGGGAAGAGAAGTGAGAGAGAGAGAGAGAGAGAGAGAGAGAGAGAGAGAGAGAGAGAGAGAGAGAGAGAGAGAGAGAGAGAGAAAGGAGAAGGAAGGGAAAAAGAAACGGCTGTAAAAGGCAGGAGAGGAAGGAGATTGAAGGGTAGAATGCACGGGAACTTCAGATACGAGATGGAGAGAGAGAGAGAGAGAGAGAGAGAGAGAGAGAGAGAGAGAGAGAGAGAGAGAGAGAGAGAGAGAGAGAGAGAGAGAGAGAGACTAACCAAAGTAATGGGCTTTTTGAGTATGAGAGAAAGTCTAAGTGGCGAGATGTGTTGAAAATTTAATCATTGTGAAAGGGAAAGCCTCCATCCCTCCGCTTGCCACGTTTTTTTTTTAATCCCCTCCCATTTTTAGTCGTGTGCTGCATGCCGCGCCTCGCCTCGCCTTTACTCCCATCATTCCCCGGTGTGGTGGCTTTGTTTACCTTCACGTATCGCGGCGGAGACAAGTTATCCAAGTTATCTTAAACATAACATCGAAGTGACTATTAAATCGTCCACGTATGGAAAGAAAAAAATAATGAAAAGGAGACAAAAAAAAAAAAAAGAAAAAAAAATTGTGTGTGTGTGTTGTGTGTAGTACAGTCGTGTCCAGTCCCTCCCTCCTGTGCAAATTTGAACAGTGATCTCCCCTGTCGTCATCTTAAAGAATTGAGTTGTTAAACCTTGCCAAACGACGCGAGACATACATGCAGGACAAGTCAGCTGGAAATGAGGAGGAGGAGGAGGAGGAGGAGGAGGCGGCGGAGCTGAGTGTGGTTTATTAGTAAATAGGACGACCCACTATAAGGCGAGATGGGCTGGTGTAGTGTGCATCTGCCAGAGGTGTGTAGGCAGACAGACGCACGGCAGTCGAATGAGGAATTAGAATTGTTCGGCGGTTCCTGGTCTTAACACACATTTATTTTTTACTTTTACGTAACTTTGAATTTTTTTTAGCTATTACTATTAAAAAAAATCCATGATATTTGTTCATATATTCATTTGTTTAGGTTTTCAATTATTTATTTATTCATTTATCTATTTATTTACTCATTTATTTTGTTTTGCTTTGTTTCGTTTTTCTGCACCTTTATGTAAATTTTGATGATGAAATGAATACACAAATACGAAGATAATAGGCAATACAGGCAAGCAGACAAAACTGAATAGTGTTGAACAGTAGCAGTGAGAGCGAAAGAGGTCTGGAAGATAAAAGCAGAGAGAGAGAGAGAGAGAGAGAGAGAGAGAGAGAGAGAGAGAGAGAGAGAGAGAGAGAGAGAGAGAGAGAAAGCGTGCGTTACAGACTAAATTGCTGACTGATTGGCTGTCTGGCTGACTAGCTGATGGACGTAGTGACGGTCCTCATCAGTGCTCAAGTAACAGGCGACTGGCGGGGACTTGCAAGAATACTGAGCAGCGACAAGGGAGAAGAAAACAGAACGAAACGTGTAAGACGAGCTGACGTGCCCCTCCTACATGCGTCACGTAACTAAGGACCGTATTCTGAAACGCTTCTGCGCTACTCCACTACTTTCAAAAGGTTCTAGTCAAAGTTACACGGGTTTCAAGAGTGTTTCTATGGTTGTAGTGACAGATTGAGGAGATTTATACACTATTATCAGGGGAAACACTCTTGAGAACCCGGCTAATCATCTCTTTGGCCTTTGAGAAGGGTCGCGATGAGAGAGCAAGGTGTTTCAGAATGTGGGCCAAAGTTGGTTCACATGTATGTGTGTGTGTGTGTGTGTGTGTTTGTGTTTATGTACCACGCCGTCCGTTTCTGCTTTTATTTCTTTGTAGTGTGTTGTGTCTTAGTTCATCTCCGCCTCTGTCTGTCTATCTGTCCACCTGCTCGTCTGCCTCCCGCTGCCTGCATTGTGCTCCGCGCGTCCGCCGGGCGTGAGAGGCTCGGAGGAACACACAATGGTAACCCCCAATGGAGACTTAGAAATGTCCGATGCTTGTTAATGCTGCTGTGTGCCATTGTCTGTGCCAGAGTTCTGTGTGTATGTGTGTGTGAGTGTGTGTGTGTGTGTGTGTGTGTGTGTGTGTGTGTGAGAGAGAGAGAGAGAGAGAGAGAGAGAGAGAGAGAGAGAGAGAGAGAGAGAGAGAGAGAGAGAGAGAGAGAGAGAGAGAGAGAGAGAGGACACTTTTCCCCTTTGTGTAAATAACCGCAGACTTAGAAGCGCCTCCTAATGACAGAGAAAGCGAGATTTCGGGAATGTTGTGCAATGTCAGGAGAGCAAAGCGAGTGCAAATGTGGACTGAAATATGCATATGCATTTTAGGGTCGTTGAAAAGGTGTGGTGGTCGTTGCTGAAGTAAGCGGCTTGTCTTTGGAGTAGGCAAGGTGTGTGTAGAATGGGCGAGTTGTTTGTTGGGAGGGCAGGACATTTCGTGGTGTTCGTAGCTAAGGAGGGAAAGAGCCGTCATGAAGCGAGTTGCTTTTAACGTAACATGGTGGGTTGAGTCTCTTTTGTTTTGCGTTGTAGTGCCTGGTGATGCATCGCATTTCATCTTTAATTTGCTGATTAAAATGTAAAGTTGCCACTTCACTGACCTGCCAGTATACGAGTACGTGTCAGTTGCGATGTTAGTGTCACGTTAACTGAACCGCCGCCAGAGTGACACGTGGTTCAGAAACGATAGGTATTTTTTCTTTGTGCCTCAAATTTTTTAAGTTGGCTGATCAGCAGATGGTGTGAGATTAAACCCTGAAATCGAAAGGGTGCATCTCTATGTGCCACAATGCTATTTTTTTCTTGTTCTTCTCTTGCAAAATAAAGAGAGAAACTCATATCGTTCACTATTAAGATACTGTATCGTCAAAATATATGAACAAAGAAAATCAATCTAAAAAAATTAAAATAAGTAAATATATGAATAAAATTAGATAGATAAATAGATAAACAAATAAGTGAAATGATAAGTAAATATATAAACAAGTAAAATAAAATAAGTAAATGCGAACATTCCTCAACAAGAAATCTTTCGTTCCTTCAATATTCCAAGACGGAGGAACAATCAGCATGCCAGTGGAAGCACACCAAGACAAACTTCTGGAGCAGCCATTAATATCGACGGTGAAGCACATCCACCTGAATGCCAGATATGTCACAGGGCTGCAATTCAGTGTAGTTAATATTAGATTGGCATTTCTTGCTTGCACGTAATGAGGGTGCAAAGATGCAAGACACTGGGAGTTCCTTCACACGAAGTGATAACAATTTATGCTGGTTGTACTGGTGTGGGTGGTGGTGGTGGTGGTGGTGTTGGTATTGTTATTGTTGTACTACTACTACTACTACTACTACTACTATTACTACTACTATTACTACTACTACTACTACTACTACTATTGTTATTATTATTATTATTATTATTATTATTATTATTATTATTATTATTATTATTATTATTATTATTATTATTATCATTATTATTATTATTGGTATCAGTGATGTTGTTTTTCCTAGTGTGTGTGTGTGTGTGTGTGTGTGTGTGTGTGTGTGTGACATTGTCAGCATACAGTGATGGTGGTTAGTCGAGCACTATTTGCTTCCAACATTTTATCTTTATATCATGCATTTCATTGCAGCTCTGCCTCGGTTTTCTTTTTTTCTTTCTTTATTTTTTCATGCAGCGCTCCTCGCTTGTTATGCATACACTTATTTGTACATTTATTTTCATTCCTGATCACATGTTGGAGAATTTTCTTTCAATTTCCGTGGAAAAAAAAAAATAGATTTCATTGTTCATCCTCCTCATAATAAAACTTTAATAAAGAATCAAACTCAGGAAATAGAAATGTCTGAATTCAGCATTGCTCATACGGAAAGAAAAATTTCTTAAAGCATTGGGAAAATTCGTAATATAGTTTATGAGTGCGTTTGCACAAACCTAAACTCTTGCAGGTTAGGCAACACAGAATGTTAAGACACCGAGAAAATTAACTCAAGACGGACGCTCCGAAATTTTCATGAAAAAGTTGTTCAGAGCAACACAATACTTCATTGTCCTTCTTGTCCTATCCACTCCTATGCTGATGATACCACCCTGCACTTTTCCACGTATTTTCATAGACGTCCAACCCTTCAGGAGGTAAACATATCACGCAGGGAAGCCACAGAACGCCTGACTTCTGATCTTTCTAAAATTTCTGATTGGGGCAGAGCAAACTTGGTATTGTTCAATGCCTCAAAAACTCAATTCCTCCATCTATCAACTCGACACAATCTTCCAGACAACTATCCCCTCTTCTTCAATGACACTCAACTGTCCCCCTCTTCTACACTGAACATCCTCGGTCTGTCCTTTACTTATAATCTGAACTGGAAACTTCACATCTCATCTCTAGCTAAAACAGCTTCTATGAAGTTAGGTGTTCTGAGACGTCTCCGCCAGTTTTTCTCACCCCCCCAGCTGCTAACTCTGTACAAGGGCCTTATCCGTCCATGTATGGAGTATGCTTCACATGTCTGGGGGGTTCCACTCATACTGCTGTTCTAGACAGGGTGGAATCAAAAGCTTTTCGTCTCATCAACTCCTCTCCTGTAACTGACTGTCTTCAGCCCCTCTCTCACCGCCGCAATGTTGCATATCTAGCTGTCTTCTACCGCTATTTTCATGCCAACTGCTCTTCTGATCTTGCTAACTGCATGCCTCCCCTCCTCCTGCGGCCTCGCTGCACAAGACTTTCTTCTTTCTCTCACTCCTATTCTGTCCACCTCTCTAACGCAAGAGTTAACCAGTATTCTCAATCATTCATCCCTTTCTCTGGTAAACTCTGGAACTCCTTGCCTGCTTCTGTATTTCCACCTTCCTATGACTTGAATTCCTTCAAGAGGGAGGTTTCAAGACACTTATCCACCAATTTTTGACCACTGCTTTGACCCTTTTAAGGGACTGGCATTTCAGTGGGCATTTTTTTTTATTAGATTTTTGTTGCCCTTGGCCAGTATCCTTCCTACATAAAAAAAAAAAAAAAAAAAAAAAAAAATGCTGACCGGCGCGTAAATAAGCGAGGTGTTTCCAGGGCGACCCGTGAACGATGTGCTCCTGTGAAACAGATATGTACAGGCAGCACAACAACATGAACAACACTTCCTCCTCTCCGCTCTCTCTCTCTCTCTCTCTCTCTCTCTCTCTCTCTCTCTCTCTCTCTCTCTCTCTCTCTCTCTCTCTCAAGAAATACTGATCCACAAATTCCCAGCAGTAATAAAAAAACTGTAGTATAATACATAGCATTAGTGAAGCCACACGAAGAAGAATATGCGGTAAAATTCTAGAAGCCAAATTACACAAAGAACCAAAAACGTGGTGGAAGGAGTATTAAAGTGAGGACGACATAAATTCCGACGTTGTGTTGTTTATCACACGAGTAGAGATTAAGGCGATTAGACATGTTCTCTCTCCATACACGAAGGATTAGAGGGGGATCTTATTGAATTTTCCGAATAGTAAATGGACTCGATAAAATAGATTCTGATGGACTCCTTGAGATAGACCAGACGATACCAACGAGAAGAAACGTCACGGAAGTAGAAGGACGAAACATACAGCAGAC
>NC_087151.1:13442500-13445000 GCF_035594125.1 Scylla paramamosain
GTGCTGGCCTCGCCGCACCGGCCCGCTCCGCCCGTCGATGCTGTGAAGTGAACACGTTATCCTACCCTCGAATCAAGCCAGACCTTATTATTGTAAATCACCAGTGAACATTACAAAAGTATCTTCACCCAATGTCCAATATCTTTAATAGCTGTGGGAATGGCTTTGCTATGCTGGTGATGCGTCAATGCAATTATGAAATCAGTTACATAACCAGATGATTAAATCTATTGACGCATCGGGAAATCAATTAGGGAACAATCATGGCAGGTGCAAGTGTCCCTTAGCTAAGTGTGGTGCAAGTATTTGGCTGGATGGAATTACTTCCCTGCCCGAGCTGTCACGCTGCAGCAGGATCCTTCTGTTCTTTCTATGAATATCAATGAAATATAAACAAATCCAATAGTGATGAACATCATGTAAGGAATGTCTTCATTATATAACGGTACATCTGTCTTTTCTTACTTTATGAAGCAAAGTGACTATTTCGTTTACAGTCCAACGAATTGTGTTTTCTGTGAAGGTTCGGAACACTGCTTTCCTTGGCGCGGGAGAGACAGTGTTGCGCTTCTCTCCGGTCCCCGAGCTGGTGCTATTTGTCTGAGTGTTCATTATTACACTCATTTTCATAATGATGATGATTGTCTCGTTTATGAAGAAAAATGTTTCATGATTATCGCAAAGAAAAATCGCTTGACGTCAGCGGAGAATGTTGTGTTGAATTTCTTTGCTCCGCCGAACATGTTTGTTACCTGCCGCCATTAGCACCAGGTAGCTTATCATTTTTAATAACTTTACTAATTTTAGCAAAAGTGTTCGTCTTTACGGTGGTTTCACTTGTATGTCATCAAAACAAGACAAGTCTCACCACTTGCAAAAGCGATTGCGATTGTTTTCTTTTTTTGTGCTCTTGTGAGTAAAACAAACATTTAACCACATATGGGAGTGTGAAAGTTATCCTGACGCATTCATGAAGCCACGACTAGATTTCTTAATATAATCATACACTTATGCAATTTTGAAGCTCCTAATACAACTTAAATTCCTTTTGTCCTCAGAAGCTCACCTGTAGATGGGCGTCTTGAAGGAACCTCGGTAAAAGAGGACTAGTATAGTGTCGTCGTCTGCGATGGAAGGCGACACATCACACGGCAGGATCACCTTGCCCCTCCAAGACTTTCACCTCCGTCAAGGGACCTGCAGAGGGAAAGGTGACCAAGTTAGTTAAGGATGGGAAGAATTTGACCAAGTGAGGTACGATATACAAGAGGTGGGGTAAAGCTAGCGTTGTGTGTGACTGGTGTGGTTAGTGTTAGTTGAGTCAAGGGATTTGCAGAGTGAAAGGTGAGTCTGTTATTAGAGAGAGAGAGAGAGAGAGAGAGAGAGAGAGAGAGAGAGAGAGAGAGAGAGAGAGAGAGAGAGAGAGAGAGAGAGAGAGAGAGAGAGAGAGATCTAACCAAGTTGGGTATGATGTACAAAAATGTGGTAAAGATTTTTGAGTTACGGCCGTGGTCAGCGTTCATTTCGTGAATGATGTGTGGAAGTGAAGTGGTTTAGTGGGAGTCATTGATTAAAATATAAGAAAATATAGGAAGCTGCAAGAAACCATCGCGTTGTAGTCACTTTATAAAGCGTACCTATGTATCCACCAATCATCCCCGTCCATAAATGTATCTAATCTTCTTTTAAAGCTTTCTATTGATTACTGAGTCTATTCCATTCATCTACCACTCTGTGTTTTCGAGAACCAATTTCTCTCTGGTTGGGTTGTTAGAAATGTGGAGATGAGGAGAGGTTAATAGAAGTGGGTAGGATTAACGTAGACTAAATTGATAAAATAGGAGGAAGGAGAGAAAGGATAGCAGTCGGAGGGGGAACGGATGATGGGGTGAACTGGAGTGAGGAAAAGATCGGAGAAGTGTTGTCTAATGCAAAGTAGATGCTGTATACAGTGGAGTACAAGTAGTTTCCAAAATGTTTTCGAGGAGAACAAGAATAGTTAACATTGCTCTCTCGTTATTGTTTCCTTTTTCATTATTACCGAATATATTTTTATACTACTACTACTACTACTACCACTACTACTACTACTACTACTACTACTACAGTTGTTGTTATTATCACCGTTATTATCATTATTATTATTTGTTGTTGTTTTTGTTGTTGCTGTTGTTGTTGTTGTTGTTGTTGTTGTTGTTGTTGTTGTTGTTGTTGTTGTTGTTGTTGTTATTAATTAGCATTATTATGATAATAATGATAATAATAATAATAATAATAATAATAATAATAATAATAATAATAATAATAATAATAATAATGTGTTGTTGTTATTGTTATTATTATTAATTATCATTATTATGGTAACAATGATAATAATAATAATAATAATAATAATAATAATAATAATAATAATAATAATAATAATAATAATAATAATAATATAATAATAATACCAATAATAATAATAATAATAATAATAATAATAATAATAATAATTATT
>NC_087151.1:13450000-13460000 GCF_035594125.1 Scylla paramamosain
TGTATGTAGGTACAAATGCGCCCGTGTATAGGTAGGTACGGGTGCGTAGGTAGAGCTTGTGTGTTAGGTGGGCATCACAGTTCACACTCTGACCTTCTCACTTGCCCTACTACACTCTCACCATTTTTATTTTCTCTCTCTTTAATTAGATTCCAATGTATGCTTCGTAGAAACGGTGACTGATGAGTGTACGTATGTAGAATTTCTCTCTCTCTCTCTCTCTCTCTCTCTCTCTCTCTCTCTCTCTCTCTCTCTCTCTCTCTCTCTCTCTCTCTCTCTCTCTCTCTCTCTCTCTCTCTCTCTCTCTCTCTCTCTCTCTCTCTCTCTCTCTCTCTCTCTCTCTCTCTCTCTCTCTCTCTCTCTCTCTCTCTCTCTCTCTCTCTCTCTCTCCTTCCAAAGAAGTGAACCGGGAGGAAGTAGTTTGAATGAAATGAAGTGGAAGAGGAAGATTGATTGATACAGATGGTTTTGTGAGGAAGGTGATGAGGGTGACCTGGCCAGCTGTTTATTCTGTGCATTGGGGAGGGAAAAACAAGTGAGAGGGAGCCAAGGGGGAGTGAAAACGACGGGAAACTAAAAGGAAGGACACAAAAATTAGGCTTGGGAAGAGGTCACGAAGTATGGTACAAGAGAGAGAGAGAGAGAGAGAGAGAGAGAGAGAGAGAGAGAGAGAGAGAGAGAGAGAGAGAGAGAGAGGGAGCAGGGAGCACTCAAAGAGATAGTTAGGAGGAGGAACGAAGGGGAGAAAGGAAAAAAATAACGAGCCATGAAAGCTAAAGGGAAATATGAGGAGAGAGAGAGAGAGAGAGAGAGAGAGAGAGAGAGAGAGAGAGAGAGAGAGAGAGAGAGAGAGAGAGAGAGAGAATTAGAAAAATAACCGGATAGAAGAAATGGAAAGGCATGGGGCTTCAGGTAGCATCCAGGAAATAAGGCCGATCCTGCAGACTGAGACGAGATGAGATGGGGCATTGTATCTCAGTATGTGTGTGTGTGGGTGTGTGTGTGTGTGTGTTATGTAAGAGGTAACTCTGGGCTCGGGCAACGAAAAGGCTATAAAAGAAAGACCAACTGAAAATGCCAGACGTTATAGAGTGCATTTCTAAAGGACTACCTAGAATTCGAGAAGTGTCTTGAAACCTCCTACTTGAAACAGTTCAAGTCAAAGGCACGAGGAAATACAGAAGCTGACAGGGAGCTCCAGAGTTTACTAGTAAGAGGAATGAAAGACTGAGAAGACTTGTTAACTCTTGCTTTACGAAGGTGGACTGGATAGGGGTGAGAACCCGTAAAACGCCTCGTGCGACGAGAATGCAGGGGCAGGGAGACGTGGCGGTAGCAAGACTAGAACATAAGAACATAAGAAATAAGGGAAGCTGCAAGAAGCGACCAGGCGGCTTACACGTGGCAGTCCCTGTATGTGAGATATTGTGTTTCATCTTAAAATAACGAAAAGAAAAATGGCCAAAGACTGCAAAATAAGTGATTTCTTAACCCTTTCCATGCGATATGCAGCAATTCACGCCGTCACACACAATATATGAAATCGTTATAAGAGTCTACAAGAAAGAAAAATGGGTTATCAGAATAGCTATTGGAGTTACTAGCCAGTATAGTGTTCAGAAGTGGCTGCCGAACAAGAAAATAAATGTCTCAGAGTAGCTAGTGATTAAGGACTGAAGTGCCAAATATCAGTGTAAGGGTTAAGGTAGTTTTTAAGGGAGGCCAACTTAGCACTAGAGGCGTGTGGATAGTCACGTTACTTTATTTAACTTCATAGAAAAATGGCACAACGGAAAAGAAGCAGCAGTGTTTCGAAGTTTGGCAGTGAAAGGAATGAAAAAAAGAAAAAAAAAGTTATCTCTTGCATTGGAACAGAGCAGGGATAAGACTGAATAAATAAATCCGTGTCTATCACCTGTTGTTCGGCTACGCAAATAGGACTGTAGGTGTATTAAAGAGTTTCTAATGCTGTGGGAGGAGGAGGAATTGCTTCAGATGACAGGCGGCAACAACATGATAATTACCAGTGCCTGTGTGTTGCGAGTGTGCATATACATCAATTATCAAGTAAAGTGTATAGAATTTGCCAAAGGAACCTGTCGACTTGAATGTTACGCCCGGGAAGGGACCCACATTTGATCTTTTTATAATATCTAAATATCTAGGATGTACCACTTGACCTTTAAAACTTGAACGTCCCAGTGCCACCAATAAATAAATTAATCCTCTCAAACAAATGTCCTCTCTTCCTTCATGCACACAGCTTTCTTCCTCCCCTTCCTTCTTCCTTCGCTAAATTTCCTCGCACAAAAACTTTCTACCTCAACTCTTACTAAATCAGCTCCCACTTGGAGTGTTCGTTAATTATTGTCTTCCCCTTCCAGATGTTAACTCTTCGGTTCATGTATTACTATTATTATTATTATTTTTTTTTTGTCTTTTTATTTTCTCGTATTCCGCTCAAACTCCACTTTGCTTTTCTTCATAATCTTATGCACATTTAGTCTCCCAACCACCTCACCAGCACACCACTCCTGTCCACCATTCTTAGACACTTCTTTCCTCATTTACTACATATTCCTTATTTTCTACGGCCAAACTCTTCATACTAATACTGTGCCCTCAATTCGTTTCAGTCTAACGGTGTACCATAGAGTTGTTTTCATGTACCTTTCCATACCAATACTTTATCCTCCATTGGTTCCAGTCTAGCGTTGTATTTCAGCATTGCTCTCGTATACTTTCCCCTAAATGACCTACAATTCATGCCACCTCCCGGAGCTTCTTTTGCTACAAACCCGCAACACACTATTCTGAGCCTTTTCCAAACCTTATATTTCTCTCTCGCCTCATGTAGTTAAGTCCGTATCATTTGTGGTGCTTTTTCTGTACATCTCGTAGCGGACTGTAGAGGGAATATATGGCAGTAGAAACGGCTGTGATACATTAGTTGTGTGATATGACCTGGATACAGTGAATGGTGGTGGTGGTGGTGGTGGTGGTGGTGATGTAACAGATGGTCGAGATGCGCAGGATGGATGTTACCTTCAGGGATGACTGATGGAAATACTCTAAGCTCCTCCCCACTTTATAATTACTAGAAAACAAGAGCATACATATTCTCGAGATTCAAAACCAATGTTACAGAAGATTACGCTCGTATTATTAGTAATTTGCAGTCTCTCTCTCTCTCTCTCTCTCTCTCTCTCTCTCTCTCTCTCTCTCTCTCTCTCTCTCTCTCTCTCTCTCTCTCTCTCTCTCACAAAGATTAGTTGTTGTTTTTTTGCATGAAGTGGCAAAAACAAAACTTGGGTGAAATAAGCCCTGTTTTTCCAGCCAATTTTCGTATTGTTTATTACTCAAGGGACTATTTTCAGCTTTGCCGGTGAAAGAGAGAGAGAGAGAGAGAGAGAGAGAGAGAGAGAGAGAGAGAGAGAGAGAGAGGGTAGGGGAGTAGCTAGGTGGTGGACGTTTGAGAAGGGTAGACTTTCGCGTGGTGAGGATGGATTCTTGGTGAGGTGGAGCAGTGGAGTTGTGGGGATGCAGAAGGGGAGTTAAGGATACATGAATGTCAAAGGAATATTTGAGAGGAGTTGGTGACGTAAATGTGCCGAGGGGTGTAAGGCATTATCGTGAGCTCACACAGTCTCGCCTTTCACCTTCTATCCTCCTCCTTGTCCACTTCCTTTGATGCACACACAGCCTTCGCGCCCCTCAGAGGTGTGGCTTTATTGCGTAAACTATCCTTAACACATACAGACAGATAGATGGTAAACATTTTATTGACCACTGCTAGGAGTCATATAGTACATTAGCTAACCATATGAACATGACTTCACAAAGCATATACATGTTTACATTAACAAAATAAATGTAAATATGAAATATGTAGTCCACAAAACCCCACACGCTAAATAGAAATAAATAAAGATGTCTTCATAATCATCATAAATCCGGTCTGAGAATGCCACACACACACACACACACACACACACACACACACACACACACACACACACACACACACACACACACACACACACACACACACACACATTCACAGGCAGACAAAGTTTCTGAAGTTCAATGTAAATGCCGATTGTTGCAGACTTGTTGGAAGACTTGAAGAAAATGTGTAACTCGAACCAATATCGGAAAGTGGTGTTTAATGTTAAGAAATACAATGTGTCGAGAGACAGGCCATTGAAGAGAGATCCCAAATGGCAGGAAAGTATGAGGCAATGGGAAAATTACCAATATAAGGGGAAAGTATTTATCTTGGAGAGCTACCGCGGGTTACGAGGAAAGCACAGGAACAAGTCGACTGTAATAGCACCTAAATTGTTGATAAGAACACAAGACAATGAGGGAAGCTGCAAGAACCCATCAGAGTTACACCTGGCAGTGGCGAAGTATGAGTTTTTTTTTTTTTTGAATACTACACAACCAGGGAATAAAATAACATCGAATTACAAAAAAAAAAAAAAAGGAGCTGAATTCTTAAGCTAAAAACTATCACTATCTAGTATAATATATGTTAACCCTTTGACTGCTAGTTGGGACACGTTTCCTTAATTACTAATCACTCTAAGACATCTTTACTTGTCCTGCAGCCTTTAAACTGGCTATGAATTGCAAAATATATTCTTTTTCATCTCCTTCTTTCTTGTAGATACTTATAAAGATTCCATGCATCACTTCTTGTGTTGTTAACTGTTTCGTATCGCAATGAAAGGGTTAAGTGGTGTTAGGTAAATGAGCAACATACAAATGCCTAAGGTTGGTAGTCTTAGTCTCTCTACTGTTGAAATAAAGATGCAAATGAGTTGAATTGACTTACTTGGAAAAAAAAAAAAGAATAAAGGCACTAAAGATGCAGAGGTTGACAATTCAATTTAGGGAGGGTTACCATATGCATAGATAATGTTAGAAATAAATGTATATACGTGTGTTGCCTCCTCTGAGAGAAAATATACGAAATAATTGAATAAAGAGTAAGAAGCGCAAAAGAAAGAGCACAATGAGGCTCTGGTGAGGTAAAATGATAGAACAATACGCTTCTCTTTGTGTTTCTCTTTCTTGTGGGCTTTTGTGTTAGGATTTTGTTAATATTTTACTTGGTGAGTTTTCGAACGTTGTAAGGATTTCTCTTATCCATTTATCATCTCTTTATTTATCTTATCTCTCTTTCATCATCTTTTCACTTCTCTTGTCTATCTCTCATCTTTTCTTTTTCTCTCCTTTCTCTTTCATCTTTTTATTTCCCTGATCTATCTCTCATCTTGTCTGTTTTTCTTATCTCAATCTCTCATCTCTCTCTTATCTATCTCTCATCTTCTGTTTATTTCTCTTATCTATCTCTCATTTTTTTTTTTATCTTAGCAGCTTTTTTTTTATCACCATTCCATTAGGTTGTTTTATTAATTCTTTGGTTGGTTTTGAGTTTACGAATTGTTTCCGTGGGTGTCTCCTCACTTGTCTCTCGTGCTGATTCAAGAAATATTTTTCGTTCGGTTGTCGTGTAAAAACCCTTGTGCTCCCATTTGCCTCGGATATGAATACTTGTGCTGGGTTTTGATTATAAATTCGTTCTACCTCTGTTTCTGTTAACCCTTTTACCATTATGAATGTCCTTTGCAAATATTTAGATCGCCGTGAAAATTATCAGTAAATAAATCAATAAATAAATGAAAGGCGTTTGCATAGACACACAGAAAGAAGAGAGAGAAAATGGGAGTTAAGTTTCTTTCTGTTGTAAGTTGTAGGATAATTTAGGCGACTGCAGTACAAAAATTAGTGTTAGAAAAGGTATAGATGATTAAGAAGAAAATGATGTATTAGTGAAGATGTTAACTATACAAATATTTGGCTTCTTTTTTGTTGCTTTTCTGTCTGCAAGTCTAGACGTGCAAGTCGGGAACTAATATTGCTGCAGCTACATTCGCTACTAGGAGTGCAATGGTCGCTACACGTTATGGAGGTGAATTGATTAACTAAAAATAACTCCACTCATTGCGAAATAAGACAATTTATAAAATGATAAAGAGAGAAAAATCCGGGTAGCAGGAGGCCTGAGGAGAGAGAGAGAGAGAGAGAGAGAGAGAGAGAGAGAGAGAGAGAGAGAGAGAGAGAGAGAGAGAGAGAGAGAGAGAGAGAGAGAGAGAGAGAGAGAGAGTCAGTTATTTTCTTTCACTGCATTTTATGTAACATTACTGCCTTCGGGTTTTTTTCTTTGCCAGGTTCATTCTGTCTTAGAGCCATGTTGATGAAATTCCCTGTTTTATCACTGAGGGCTTACTATGTGTGTTTCTTTCTCGCCTCACAGTGAAAGAATATGTTAGTAACTTTCAAATTTCGCATCTCACATATCTTTTCTAAAGTTTCTTAATGGTATTATTTTTACACACGCTTGGCCAACTTCTGCATTAAAGTTATTTACTATGAAAGTATATTGGGATTTTTTCACGGCTTGCACATCTTTACCAGACTTTGCTGCACGCTTCTCTTCTTAGGCTTGTGTTCGTACAAAAAAAAATTATAAATGATGATTATTTTGTATGTGTCGTTCAAATTGAATCATTACGTCTGATACTCTTTCATTTTAACTTGCCAAATAACTTCTGGGTACTGTGACCTAGGGAAGAGTGTTGAGATAGTATGATCCAGTAGGAAACACTGACTCAGGGTAAGGAAAACACATTCGTCTGAACCCTCTCCATGGATCCGTGGAGCAGCCTTCCACCTGTCTGCGAGTGAGAACAGTTTCCTTGATTATTGGAATACTTAATCTTCCTCACCGCAGCATCCGCGCGGGGAAGTAAAGATATTCATTAGTATCTGCGAGCACACCCATAAAGTTGTTTGGCACGAACCCTCATATACTACCTGTAATTTTGACGTTATTTTTTTTTATCAACTTTTTATTTTATTTATTTTATTTTTCTAAATATTTACTGTGATCCAACTTGGTATATACCGCTCTCATTGGGTGGTTGATAAACAGTCATATACTGTACGCTATGCACGGACTCTGACGTCAAATGTTACCAGAAAGTGAACTGTTTGTCTCATTACGAGTAGTGTGAATCAAACAGATGGACAGGACCCGTGATTTTTTCCTTCCTGTATAGCCACTCGCAGTGCAAGGCGAAAGAACTCCATCTCTACCCCACTCTTTCATGGACCAGCATCATTAAGTAAGACTTTAATCCGTGAGGGAGCTGATGAAGAGTCACGCCGCAGGTTGATCTGGCTGGGTGGAGCAGTGAGTGCTACAAGGGAGTGTGGGTATTTCTCTTAACTTTCCCCCTAACCGGTGACCCTTTTTTCTTCGTGCGTTTCATTGAGCCTTTTCATATGAGCCTCTTTGTCCGGCGCGTCACTTTGGCTGCGCACGGAAACAAAACGTTTTTTCTCGTTGATTCTAACTTTTACCTTGACTTTGAAAAGATAGTTTGCTCGTCCCACTCTCACTTTGCAGAAACAAAAAGACAGACGGATGGATGGATATAAAGGAAGAGGGAGCGAAAAACGCGGATTAGCGTCCACAAAAAAAGAAGCCAGTAAAGGGAAACACAGAAAGGCGGAGGGAAATATATCACTAGAAAGACCAGGGGGAAAAATGAAATGGTGGCAGAGAGAGAGAGAGAGAGAGAGAGAGAGAGAGAGAGAGAGAGAGAGAGAGAGAGAGAGAGAGAGAGAGAGAGAGAGAGAGAGAGAGAGAGAGAGAGAATTGGACAACCAGTAATAAATGCAGACGAGCAAAAAGTATAAATATGCGTACATTTTAAAACTTGAAAAGGTTTTAGAAAAGAAAGCGAAAAATGGAGCTGCCAAAGAAATCGGAGTAGAAACGCGTCAGGCAGGGAAGGAGGAAGGCAGGCAGGAAGGCAGGAAGGCAGGAAGGAAGGAAGGAAGGAAGGAAGGTGCCGAGGGACAGGAGGGTGAGAGCATTGGTGCGCAGTACACAAACTTTGGGAATTCCACACAACGTCAGTCGGGAAATTTTAGATTTGTGCGTCCCTGAATATGTAACACACCAATTTACATCACAATATTACACTCGGGCGGCTAACACACCTCCAGCCCCCACCCCTGCGCCGCCTCCTGAAGCATCCACCCCGTCATTTCCACTCAGTTCCCGGCGCCTCTTCTTCCTAAGCTTCCCATATTGTATCCCTCCCTCCTTTACTCTTTTAGCTGCCATCCGCCTTTCTCGTCCACCACATCCCAGTTTCCTTCTGCCACTTTCCACTCTCCAGGCCTCCATCCCCCTCAGCCAGACAATTCCCTCCTGTACAAAAGTTACAGTAACTACTTTAGCAGTTTTCGGTTAATCTCGGCTGTGAGCTCCAGGCGGCGGGGATGTGCTGTGCTGCTGCTGGTGCTGGCGTTGGACTGGGCGGAGGGAAGGGTGGTGCCGGCCAGCGGAGAGAGAGAGAGAGAGAGAGAGAGAGAGAGAGAGAGAGAGAGAGAGAGAGAGAGAGAGAGAGAGAGAGAGAGAGAAAGAGAGAGAGAGGGAGAAGGATAGTCGGTTTTCACAGCAATAACCCATGTCTACGTAATGGCTTAGCGTAATGGCTAGTCTTCCATTTACCAATCAACCAGTGAGCCTACAGCCTTGCAGATCCGTGAAGCCATCGACCACTCTTTAAAGGATGAGGGATAATAGACTTAGGCCATGGTGGCGCTCTCTCTTTCTCCCTTTCTCAGCTAGGGCGGGGTCGCAGAAAGGACGGTGTTGTGCTGAACGCTGCTGTAGTTAAGTCAGGTGGGAAGGAATAAAGAGTCTGGCGAATGATATACGTCGGAGGAGCAGGAGGACGCAGGGCGATAAAGTTATAGTAAAGAATGTAAGGATCAAAACGTTAATGGGTTAATGTTAAGTGGGGAGCAGAATAACCAGAGGGAAGCTGGAATGAATGCAGGCACTCGGGGAAGGCAAGGCGAGGTGAGGTGAGCAGGACGGAAAGCAGAGAGAGGGACGGCGGGAGAGGCGGGAGGTGAATCAGGCCAAAGCACCGAGGGGAGAAAATTCGGACCCATCTTTATCTCTCTCTCCCCCTCCCCCGACGCCCCTCAACCACTCCTGTCCTCCCCTCGCTATCAAGTTAATGACCCTTTTCATGGCGAAACAGGAGGACGTGACGGAGGGAGCGCGCCCCGCCCTGTACCACCACATCGTTCATCACTCCTGACTTTGGCGGCGAGGGGCTGGCTGAGGCGGGGCGGGGCGGGGCGGAGCTGGACGAGACTGGACGGGGTGGTTCAAGGTAAAAGGACGAAGGAAGTGGTATTCAAAGGGCTGTACAGGGCGCCGGACTTCCTGTTGTGTCGCATGATGGCGCGGGTTGGCGATGATAGTGACTTACCAAGCTATTTCGCGGATGATTGGAGCTTCGTGGTGGTGGTGGTGGTGGTGGTGGTGGTAGCGGCTGGGAGTGGCGGGGCTTTGTGGCTGCGGATGTGTAGGCTTTTATTTTCTTTGTGCGTGTGTGTTGGTGGTAGTGGTGGGGGTGGTGGGATGGGGCGGCTGTGGACCTGAGTTGATACCAATCTCGTCCATTTTACTGTCTTTTTTTCAATTTTATTTATTTATCTATTTATTTTATTTGTGTGGTGGTGGTGGTGGTGGTGGTGGTGGCCAGTCACTGCACCTTCTTCTATAGTTGGTCATTTTTATTTTCTCTCACACTATCAATATTACACCTACTTATATTCATTAGCGAGTACTTGTGTTAGGCGATAATGAACGCTTATGAAGAGTTGACTGAAGTATGCACATATGAATTTCTCTCTATATCATTTACTTTAACTTTACTTTATTGCTGTATTCCCACCTTTAAATACCCAAGCAAGCAACTTGAACTTTTTTTTATTTCTTGTGCTATCTTTTTTTCTAATCCCCACCGTTTTAAAACTCAACCTTTAAACTTCAACCTTTTTATTTCATGTCCTCTCTTTCTTCCATACTCCCAACCTTTAAAATACTCCAACAACC